>NC_141403.1:20639184-20659184 GCF_034619465.1 Leptosomus discolor
AGACACAACAACGCTTTGAAATATGATAACCTTGGCTAAATGTTTTATAGCTCCCTAAATATATTTTCAGAAATACCTGGATTATTTTTTCTGACATGTGAAACAAAATACAAAGAAACCCAGACCACAAATCAGTATGGAAATTGCTATTTTGGCAAAAACCTCGGGGAATTCAAAGGGCTAATGGCTTGGGCACTGCCATAGAGAGTTGCTACTGGTGCAAGATAGGCCAAATGGTGACTGGTGAAGTGAATAAGGCAACCTGGAAGAGCTTCTCAGCAATGAAAAGAGATTCTTAAAGATGACACTTTCACATGTTAATGAGAAAAATGATAAAAACCCTCAGTACGCAGTGCAATCTATGAAAGTGGGACTGACTTTTCGTGCAAAAGCTTTTGTATTTCAGAAATGTTGATCTCCCATTTCTCTATGAATTTCATTTAGACAAAAAAAAGACTACCTAAATGAGGAATTTCCATTACTTTGGCCATCAGATTGAGTATGTTTGGGTACCAGCTAGCAGCTCACGAAAGTAAGTAGGAACTTCTGTGGTAGTGATGCTAAACTAAACCTAGTGAGTAAGAAGTTGCCCCTTCATATTCAAGTCAACTTGTACCTTAGAAAATGTCTTTAGCAACAAAACCAATGAATAGCTTCACTGGTATGTTCAAGATTGCATTGTCTGCAAGTTTGAGCATAAATATTGTTTCTGTCAGTGGTAGCTTCAAGCTTCTTTGCAACCAGGGCCGTGCTCACCCAGGCTGTAACCACCAACACTGGAGGGTGAGTGGAGGAGGGCTCTGTTTTGGGGACTGCTTGAAAAGCTCCTCTTAACCTTAATCAGTTTTGGATGATGGCCTTGGTGCTTAACTGACACGTTCTTCGCTCTTTCTTCACTGTTTCTGGGCTGAAAAGGTAAGAAGATACTTCAACCTTCAACTTGGTAACTGTCTCTTTCCAACTGATTTCCATCTGGTCCTTGCCCACCCTCTGCGGTGCCTGGCTGCGAGCGGGCTCGAGCTCGCACACTGCCCGCGGGGCTACAGCGCTCCAAGTGGGTTGGGTCTGATGTTTGAAATACGGAAACACCGTGAGGCACAGCTTGCCTCCACTCCATCTGTAAAGCCTCACATCGGGTAGAATCCAGGGATTATTTTGCTACAAAAAATATTGCTACATGAAGACTTTATATAGGTCATTTTCTTGACATCAGCAGATGCTATTGCACAAAGTAGTTCCTTTATAAGTTCTTCCATGGAGTTAATTGCATGTGCTGTGTGTCATAAGGTATTTCGATAATAAAACTCCGCTAATAAACCAATAAACAAAAGTAAGCATAACTTTTGATGATATTAAAGTTAGAAATAAGCAATACATCCAAAAGAAGGCTTTATATTTTAGTTTCAAACACTTTAGGACAAACAGGCCAAGTTCTGATGTCCCACCACTGACTTTATTGGCATGACCATTTTTATTCTGTTTTAAATGAAGGGAAAATTCTGGTTTAAATGAGTGGAAAATAAGTATTTCCAATATAACAAGAATGTTATGTTAAAGACTTGGCTTTTAAAAGCAAGCAAATTTACTTTTATATTTAGGAATTAGACTTTTAATCCTATTTTTGGCATTATCTCAAAAAATCATCTAGAGTTTAAAAGATTAAAGAGAATTAAGGATGATGTGCAGTGACCACAGGAAAAGTCATATACTAATCAGCATTTTAAGTCAATGATCTACCTGTATAATCTTTGTCACACACAAGAAGGGAGGGGGAATTTTCCTTAAATCTGTAGCCAAAATCTATATGTGACCAAATAAATAGTTTGAGTTAGAGAGTAATATTTCTGATTAAAAAAAAAAAAAATTTTAGTGCTAAATTTTATCAACAGTTGTTCAATAATTTAAAAAATGTTTTATATTACAAATGGCTTGCTATCAATGTCTGTTCCATCAGCAACTATGTGCAAAAATTCTAACTTTTGCAATTTTCCAATGAGTCCCATCTTAGGCCACAATGCTGGAAAAAAAGTTGCTCTGGAGCAGAGTTAACATCTACAAGTAACAGTCAGTTGAAACACTGGGATTTGAGCAATTGTTATTATTGTGCTCTGGTATGACTACACTGTCCCAAGATCACAGTGGTTTCACAGGGATCAAAAGCCAATTTCCAACCAACAGAACATTTCTTTGGCAGATCTAACAGCAGGTTACCTCCGCGCCGTGCTCACGTCCCCTTTTCATTTTTAATTCCTGTCTCCTCGCGTTGTGTCAGTTGTCCTCATCTCCTGGTGGTTTAACTCAAGTACAGGCATCGGTGCTCATAGTGCTTAGAAAGAGAGAGCACCTCAAAGAAAGTCTGGTATGGGCTGACTGGGTATTTCACGAGAAACCCTGAAGTTTTGAACTCTTTCTTGGATGACGAGTCTGCTTCTGTTCTCAACAAGAGAGATTCATTTATCCCAGGCATTCACCTCACTCCCTCCCCTGCCATTTGTGGCAAGGTGGAAGCAAATGTCTAGCATACACATTCTTTCCCCAGCTGGATTCAGGTATAAAACTTTCTGACAAGAAATAGCAGTAAAGGGACCAAAGCTAGCTCTGACGATGAACTTAAGGCCCTTGAAATCTGCAACATGCCAAGATAGCTTTATAATTTTTTTTTTTGTTTTAATTTAAACTAAGAAAAAAAACATAGAAGGATGGGCTGCTGAGATCATCTGTCACACCATCTGTGGTTGCCTAGCAGAATTACTCCAGCCTTGAGCTGGAGGAGCTCCCATTTGCAGCTGAACTGCAGTTGGGGATTTTATTAATACATCTCTCATTTATATAGCACCTTTCACTCTCAAGGATCCCAAAGTACTTGTTAAAGGATAAAGTTGAGGACTGAAGACTGCTAGAGGAGGAGAACTGAGAAAATTCCCTCCCTTCTGACCAGTGGTTTCAAAACTTTTTACTAAAGAAAGCATTTATTGCTGAATTTGTTATTCTCTTTCATTCCTCCGAGCATGGCTCAATGGGAGGTTGTGACCTTCGGGGCCTTGTGCAGCCATGAGCTGATTTGTTCCTGCAGAGACAATTGCTTGTTTTATTTCTATTGTATGTATGACTGACACAATGTGTAAGCATCGGTTATAAAGCTTTATATATGTATGTACACATATATTGATATATATTTAGAGTACAGAAAATAACACGAGGAAGAAACAACCGTGATCAGCTGGCATTCAGGAAAATTAAAAAAAAAAAAACAACAGAGACATAAAACATGTGGAGTAATCAGTAGTTTTCAGTCAAATGGCATTTAAATGCTGCACTGATGCATAACCTGCCCTACTGTTCTGCGAGGTGGGAGGACAGGTGATATGTCAGCTGTGCTCTGCCATGTAACTACAGTAGAAGGGCTGAGTTAATGACAGACACAAGAGTTTGGATGAATGTTAACATGCTGCTATTTCCATGCTGAGATGAAGTAGCAGGGCCTGGATTTATCATTAAAAGAGACCCAAGAGGCTCTCACTGAGCCAGCTGCTAGGGCCCTAAAACATATGTCGCACCCTTCAGCTGTTCATCAGTACAAAAGGCTTCCATCTCAAAGCACTTGACCTTGTTAGCCTCAGCGGTGTCAGTGATATTTTCAACAGGGAGACAGCAGATCAAGTATGAAAAAGAGAATCTCTTAAGGGAAGTGTGTGCAGTCCCTGGCAAAACGACCGCAGAAATGTAGCCTGTGGATAATGGCTGCTATTTCTGATTTGTAAAGCGGGTAGTCTGCTGCTGTTCTTCAAAACAGCGGTAGACAACTGAAAAAGAAGTAGCGAGAAAATAAAAATAGGTCAGTGCCAAACAGACTAGCTCGCCAGACTCTGAAATTTCCAAGCCTTCTTCCGCACACCACCCACTGGTCTTTACGTTCTTCCTAACTTTAGGGGAAGTTCAGCTTGAGTAAGGACTGAGCAGGGAGTTCTGAAACCAGGGAGAATAACTGTGAGAATTACAGCAGCGGTTTCACCCTGACATTTGCAGGCAGTATTAAATGGTGGTGCTAGTGTGAGAGTGCTTTAGCAGATGTGATAGAGGCACAGCACTTGGGGAGGATACTGCATCCGCTCAGGTGCACGTGGGTTAATTCGAGCAGTCCCTTCACACTCTGTATTTCCCAAAAGCATAGTAAAGCAGTGCTAATCAGATTTTTCCTCAATGGAAGCAGTCACCCTTTTCCTCCAAGTCTGTCCGTTAAGGCCCTCCCCCACTATGATTTTGTGAAGGTAGTTTGTATGTATGTGTGTGTGTAAAGGTATATATTTCTGTTTTCTCCCCCTGTAAATAGAAACGCTATGATTGTTTTCTAGTCCCATTCCATACTCACGCATACATAACACTACCTTTAAAAATATCTAAAAGGAAACACTCCACATTTTACACATCTGCCCTGGAAGGAGGGAGGTAGACAAAGGACACAGAGCATGAGAAGAAAAAAAAGCCATGACAGATGTTAGTTACGTTGCTTAACGCCGTGCCAGAAGGTGCTCGGATGCTGTGATGCTGAGCACGGTCTGAAACCTGCACTGCATGTCGTATAACTGAGTTGGACCTTCAAAATCACGAGCTTTTATTAAAAATCAAGAGATTGTAAAAACAACTATTTGGGGGGGTGCTTTTCTTGTCTTCTTGTTGTGGTCTTTTGGGATTATGTTCTTTGCCACTGAAATGATGCAAAGTCGGGTGGTTTTCCCAGCGCCTGGAAAGAAAACTATACGTAAGTGGGTGCCCTGTAAGGACTACGGGGCACACACAGCTGCCCTGTTCAGCTCTGAGGTGGGGCCTGATTATTGAGGAAAATTTGTTTGGGCTGTCACCAGCACGTATCAAACCCAGCCAGGAGAGTGCCAGCTGATACACGGTGCATCCCATCCCAGTGAGAGCTGCTGGGAGCATGCTGCAGCCGGGAATTTTGAGCGGGGGCTCTCCCTCCCTGGTTCCTGGAGTTGGAACTCAACTCAGTGTAGAGCCACTGGGAGGAGGGAGACTTGACCAGGACGTCTCCAAGTCACAAGAAAGTGAGCTGTAGTGGTTGCTGTGCCGAGCTGCATCTCTAAATGTTGGGGCAGGGGGTGACAAGTGAGGACTTGTCCCCAGGAAAGGACCTGCAGAGTTTCCAGGCTGGATTTTTAGAGCTTGGAGGCTCTAGGATGGGACTCTCAAATGGAGCATCCATCCCCTGCTCTGGCAAGTATGTTGCAAGCCCACCCTGGGCTGGGTGGGGGCCAGGGCGAGGTGGAGGAGCGCACCCCCAACCCGTGGCAGGCAAGGAATAGCTGCACCAGCGCACCAAACTGCTGGAGCGGAGGGAGGGCGTGGGCCCGGGTTCTAGCTTTTCTTGGCTCTTGCGTTGCACATTTCTTGTGCACGTCCCCCTGCTTGTGGACAAAAAAAGGGAAGCTACAGGTTACTCGGGCCTGCTCAGTTACACTTGCTTCTAATGTGAGAAAGCGGCTCATCTGACCGGGAACAAAAGAATAGGAGATGCAGGCGGCTGTTTCTGGCTGGGCGCAGCAGATTAGCTATGTAATCCCTGAGCTGCTGAAAACTTCTTTCAATTACTTGAGCAGAACTGTAGTTCAGCATCTTTGAGGATGGGGCTGGAGTTATCCGTGAAGTAATGTTGCGGTTTTCATTATTTCCTAATGCAAAATGGTGTTATAATGATACTTGAAAGGAATGTGAACATTACTTTGATAGCTAATGCAGAAAGCAGATACAACAATTTTTGGTGGGATAATTTAATGTATCTTCTTTTTTGTTTGTTTGTTTTTTTGCATATAGAAGCGATTTAATGATGTGTGAAGTCTGACAAGTAAATCTTCTTAATGGTTCTCACCACAATGAACATTGAAAATAGCTCTTTTTCATACAATATGATATGTATTAGAGAACAGCTGGTAACTGCTAATATGGAAGAGATCAATTCTGCAAGCTGCAGAGCACCTGTATTTCTCACTGACTTTGATCAAAGTTGGAAGTACTCAGTGCTTCAGAAGATGTTTCCAGTACCCTCCAGGATTGAGCTTACAAAGGAATTTGTTTCTTGAACTGTAATTTAGTTATTGTTATGTTAACACCTCAATCTTTTGATGCAAAGTAGCTGCAGAAGCGGGAAAAATATCTTGAGTGAAGATCGTTCTGTCAGTGATTAAAATACTTTATGGTATCGCTGTGAGTACTGTACAAAAAAGAATATATTGCATCAAGAAATTAAAATAGTACATCAGATGCTCATGTTGCAGCGGTAGGGTTCTTAAACCTAACATAAAGAACTTTCTTTAGACAATTTGTATAGTATGAGGAAATTCAGGCCACTAAAGCCACTTACAGTTATTGCTTCTAGTAGTAAAGTATACCCTATTTTGCTGATAGATTGTGAAATGAAAATATTTATGATCACGGCTATATTATAAGTAGTCGGAGAAATCTTGATATATGGTATGTGTACGAAAGAAAGTCTCAAACCTCAGCTCCAGTACAGTTTTATATACTGGAAAGCAAAGATTTAAGCTAGAGAGAAGGAAAGAGACAGGAGAAACAGGGATAAAATGTAAAAGATAAGAACATGAGGCTGAACACAGAAAAGAATATCTGCCTTGAAACATGGCTTGTTATTTTTGAAGTAGGAGATACTATTCATATAGCAGGACTGCTTAGGAAAAGGAAAACTGGTGTCAGAAATTATAAGGTACTGACAAGCTTCTTCCACTCCTGACACTGCCCAAGGTCCTGGGTCATCACACTTCAGGCCGTGCCTTTGGGGCTGTCCCAGCTCGGTCGCCTGGGGGATGCAACGAAAACTGCAAAATGTGTTTAGCGGCTTTCTTAGGGTTTTTTTTTATGATTTCGGGTTGGAATAAAATTATTCTTGCTACCTAAACATGTCAACAGAGCTTGCAAGCTTCTCTCATCTTGCCTTTTGCAAGCTGTTGAAATGAGAGTAAACAGAGGAACAGAAAACTAAAGGACCAGGGTAGTGATGGGATGGGGAGTTGTTCTCGCTTTGGAGGGCTGTGGAAGGTGGGAAGGTAGCTCTGCCCACGTGGGCCCCCGCACCTGCCCACCCATGGCAATCTCATGTGGAAAAAAGGAGGAGGAAGGCCAGGGGAGACTGCACCCACACTGTGGCTGTAGGTCCAGCTTGGGGGTGCAAACGTACACTTTTTATTAGGTTTTGCTGGCCTCATCCTGCAAAGCTGCTCTCTGCCAGTCTTGCTGCAGCCTTAGTACGTTAAACTAACCCCAGTTGAGTTATTTGGGCCCTAAAAGTAGAGAAGAGCTTATAATGAATCTTGCTCTGGTATGTGCCAAAACAAAGTGCTTCCACTAGCTCTTCTCCTTAGCTGGGTAAGAGCATCTGCCCTGTACTGTGCCTGCCAGCCTACATGGCGTTGTGCCATCTTCTCAGTCTCTTGGATGGCTCAGAGAGAGACAAACTGCTCTTCTGCAAGGGGAAGGAGCACAGCACGCTTCCGTTTGGTGGGAAAAAGACAAAAATAAATATCCTTCACGTGTGGCTGGTGTCAGGAGTCCATGTGCCACAACCCAGGGAAAGCACCGCTGCCGGGTATGCTGCGTCCTTTGCTTTCTTTTGGGTGCTGCGTGAGTGGGAAGGAAGGGGGAGGCCTCTGGGTTTTAGAAAGCTGCCTGTGGGTGCTTTGAAAGGGAAATCAGATGCACGGGCTCCTGTCTCCCCGTTTATTGGAGTGTACCCAACTGAAGAGTAAAACATTGACTCACCTGTGGGAGAGGGCTGTCTGTTTAAAGTACCTCTAGGAGATCTTGAATATTAGCCACTGAACATTTGTCTATTTTTTTCTTATTTAGTCTCTGATAGAAGAATATAAGTGGTGGAGAAAATAGAAATATTCTTTGTCCTGTTTGAGTAAGCTCTCAGTCCATCTCATTTCTACTCACTACAGGATCTTGATTTCCTTACAGTGAGTACAGGTACAGTTTTAACATGTGATAACAGCTTAAAAACAAACCCCTAACCACGTACTCTTTTCCTCTTTAGGAAATGTCCCACAGTCTGTAGACAGACTTAGATAATACTTTGCAGCACTTAAAGTGACCAACGCTGTATACTCCACTGCTCCTTGTTACTGCATGTTCCTCTATGTCCTTATTCTCCACCACAGGAATCATTGTGTGCCTGCCTACTCCTTCCATCTGCCTGATGTCATATGCACGTTTGGGATGCTTTCATTTCGAAACAGTTTGACTACCCGTTCCTCGGACTCTTTTTGGTCCTTACTTTCAGCAAGTGGGGCTGCAGGGCTACTGCAATTTCTTCCCAGCAGCAGATGACCTGCTAGGACACGACTTACATTTGCGAGCCCTCTAGGAGCACTGGGCTTCAGCTATGCCCTCGTTTCTTATATCAAAGAAAGGAGTTTAACTGGCACGTTTTGCCAGCTCTGGTGTGTCTGTGTGTTGAGGCAGTATTGCCACCTGTTTATGATGGCAAAGCTCTTGCAGTGTAAGTAGGTTCAGCTGAACTGAGGCATTTATACCTATAAATACATGCAAACACACATGCTTCTTTCTTCATCCTGTATGGCATGGTACAGAAGAAACTAGTGACTTCTGCCGTTCTTTTCAAATACCTTTCTGCCAGACATTTGGTTTGCTAATGGAAGAAAACCTTAAGAGTTAAAACTTACCTTTATTTTCTGACTTTTTCATTCTTGTGTGCATTTTGTCAGCCCCCCTGTTTTTGTCTTGGCTCCTACATGCTAACACAGCACCAGTTTTCTTGGCTAAATTTATAAACTGTTCAGCCGTGCCGTTATTTACTGTTTTCTTTTAATTACGTATTCTTGTTAACCTCTTTATCCTTTCAAAGTTGCAGATTGTGATTGACATGTGGTATTAATTAAGGCATATAATTTATGACATTGGAGCTTGAAATTAATAAGTGACAATACAATTACATGGTTTGCCTAATTGTCCTTCAGTAATACAAGGATTGACACTTACTGCAGCATTCAAAGTTAAAAGCTCTCGAACAGATAGTACAGCTGAATGTAATCACCAGCGAATCTAAAGTAAACAAATCCATTGTAAGGGACAGGCTGTTGGGAAAATACTTCTGCTGTGGCTTTGTTTTCTTAAATAAATTCATCTATGTGTACGGGTCAATCTTGGAATTAAATTAAAAATATAATTTTCCCATAATTTTTAGTTGCAAACAACTTTTCTGCCACGTTTACTGATATTTCCCTTTCAAATTTCTGCTCCTACCTGGCAAAGTGCCAGTATTTCCAACAGGAACATTTGTTCTTGTTTGATCCTATCCACATCACTGCAATTTTCTTTACATCTCTGTATAGTCATCTAAAGATTGGCAACTTACTGTATTACAGGAACACCAAATTGGTCTTTGTTAATAGCACAGATTATGGTCCCGTAGTTGCTGAAGAATATGAGGAGTAGTATTTGGGTTAGCATTGTTAGCAGATTTGGGACTTTGGGACTTAATTTCAAACGACATCCTTGTTTTTAACTGCAAACTTTCCCTTGAGCTCAAAACCCTTCTAATCTGGTCCCCTGACTCTGTGCTAATGCCCATAAAATTTTGACTAGTTTTGTCAAAAGAGAAGTATAAACACATGTGATGTGTAGACAAGACATTCAGGTTACGCTATTTGAAATCCCTGCAGCTTTGTTTAAAGGAAAACCCTAGCTTTGTGTTATTTCAAAGAAACCACAGACCTGCAGTAAATACTTCCATTTTAGAATTTTAAAGGTTAATTCCTAGAGATAAGAACATTAAGAATATAAAGACTACTTCAGTCAGAATGTTCTGGCAGAATTGTTCATGTTAAACAAAATTCTATTATTGGAATTTTAGTTAACTGCCAAGTATCAGGAAAAGTAGTGCAAAGGATGAACAAACTAAAGTGACTTGCCAAAATTTTTCATTTTTGTGAACTATTAACACACGTTGAAATAGAGTGCTGGGAGTAACTTCCTCCAGGATCCATCAATATCCAATATCTTGGTGAACCTGGTCTTGAAAGTCCTGAAAAAGAAAAGTGTGGATTGAAAATCTTATTCTGTATATCTGTCTGTTCTGCCATAGCCTTCTGCTGTGGAGTGTTACAGCCCAAACTGTAAATATCTCACATACAAATCTGTGCAACCCCTGGGGCAGCAAGCTAGTGAGTGAAAGAAAGTGGTGGCGATGGGCTGAGCTGTGCTCCCCAGACTTTTAGCTGTAGTTCGTTAATAAGAGAGGACAAAGCTGTAGGTGATTCCACGTCCTTCCAACTGCTGGGCTGCAGCACCGAGGTCATGGGTTTGGGACATTGCAGTCCTGTACCAGAGCAGCCCTGGTTTCCCACGGGAAGGTCCACGCTACAGTATCCTATTGCTGTGCTAGCAATCTTCTTGCAAAGCAGAAAATCGAGTCAGTAGTGCCCCAGCCCCTCAAAAATGGTGTTATGCCCCTAAAACTGTGATTCTCTGAAGTAAGTTGGAAGTGTGGGAAGGTTTGCTGTCCACTAGTTTTGGGTCTTTGGAATTTACCTTTTGGATCTATTCCTTACAGATAGGCAAATGAAAACACCTCCTTAATAAAAGCCGAAAGTCTTCCTCAGTCAAACATCGTGATAGCTAACGAAAACACTAAACATTACATTT
This sequence comes from Leptosomus discolor, assembly GCF_034619465.1. Lineage (NCBI taxonomy): Eukaryota > Metazoa > Chordata > Aves > Leptosomiformes > Leptosomidae > Leptosomus > Leptosomus discolor. The sequence continues at coordinate 20,649,877 of NC_141403.1, forward strand.
GATTTGAAAGCCAGTAACATGTTATGAAACAAGAATATGAAACAGAAGAATACCATCTCCTATGGTGGCATTATTCTATTTTATTTCCTATTATATTTTAGAATTGATTTTAAGAACATGATTTTCAGAAGACCTTTTTATCTTTTTATGCATTAGTGATTTGAAACAGCACTCGATGAGAGGTCTGGCTAATGGCATGACTTGGAAAATCAAAGTCTAAATTACTAGATGAAAATGGTATGGAGATAGCGCGGTGTATTGTTAAATTTACTGAAATCTCTCTTCCTAATAATAGTTCAGTACACTTGATGTGATGCATTGTAGGTGCCTGGTGACTTCTTCTGAAGCTCTGGCGCACGGGACATCACATAATCTGCCATATGAATTGGCTTCTGTATTTCAAAACCTCAGACATTCTTACAGTTTAAAAAACATGTGTGGACTTATGGGTAGGACTTTGTGGTCTTTTCAGCATATTTTTAATAATGCTGCTATTTGTCTTTGATGTCCAGCAGTGGCAGCCAAAGGTAAAATGGCAGTAAATTGCCAAACAACTCATGCAGAGCAACCCTTCAAAAAACATAGAAGTCCTAGAAATAAAAAGCAACATAGCTTAAACTTAAATCTCTTTTTTTGTTGTTCTTTTCTTGGGGGGTGGAGGGGATGGGGGGTTGGAATGTCAGAAAAGTGAGCCAAGTCGAAGTTGCAAAATAATTTTAAAAGAATTCAGCATGCCCTTATCTTTATTCATTGTACCGTTCTACTCCAGACCAGCAGCCCCACAGAAGGTAATTGGAGTGTTCAGAGTTCGGACTGGAGACAGGGCACCGTCGAGCTGCCTGTGAATAACACTGCACATCTCAATAAATAATTCTTGATTTCATTGTCATTTCATTGCAGTGGTTAAGGAAGGGTGACTTGGTTAAAACAAATGCAGATCGATTTGTCAAGCAACATGCTTCAACCTTGGGTGCCTATGCATTATGATCAATAATGTTTACAGTCTTTCTCCGTCCCCGCAAAGAGAATGTGCCTCCAGTTGAAGGGAATGTGAATCTCTTTTGCCAGTGACATTTTATAACTGCGGAAGCCCATTTCTGGGAAGTCTTTTTGTTCGACGTCGGCACAGGAATAAAAATCATCAGACATGCAAGATGCGAATGGTCATGTGCGTAGACCCCCTTTTTTCATAATAGAAAGAGCAGAGATCGATAAAGCTCAGAAGAAGAAGGTAACCGCTATAAGCAGCCTTGTACTGGGGCTGTAATCCTGATGAATAATGTTGCTGTCATAACAGCAGGGATAATTTAATGCTGACACTTAGCAGCATGATAAATAGCTTGTCAGACATAGGCAGTGACAGAGTCAAGTGAAACTGCCCATGACAAGTTCTGAAATATTAATCTTCTACTAGACTGTGACTGTGCTGAAGGGGCAGTGGCGTGCAGAAGACTGGGAGGGGAGACACTTTGTAATATAAACAAATGTACTTCAGGACAAAACGCTTTTATTGTGTAGAGATATTTCCCTTTACAAGGGCTACTATTCACACTGTTTCTGCACAGTACTCCATGAACATTTGTGCTTTGCAACAGTATGTTGTATTTTTCCTGCATATGGTCTGACATAATTTCTCTGAAATATTTCCCTTCTTACCAGTAAGAGGCTTTTTGAGCTTAGAGGTTTTTTTTTGGGGGGAGAAACATAAAATGAAAATTTATTTCTTCTTCCTTTCTTTTCCGGCCCATCTACCCTTCTTCCAAGGATATTTCCAATTTATCTAGGATCTTTATTGTGAATGGCACATAAGCAACGTTGCAGGGCTCCCTATGCCAAGCGCCAGTTGATTTATGAACTGCTTCTCCATTAGAGATGACCTGGAGTGATGGTGGATATAACAGGCACTAGATATTCAAACCAGACTATTTTGCTTGCATGTAATTTGCTTAATAAAGTACTATGCTATTTTGATCTTCAGAGAGATGGAGTGATCCATACGCTACTCTGAGAATTATGTATCAGACACTCTTGCATCCCTTTTGAATAACATTTTGATTACCAAGACAGGCAACTGTTCTGCCTTCATTCAGGATTAGGGCTGAAATCAGTAAAATCTGAGCAGGCTGTGATGGACATGCACCTAGTGAAGATAATAGCAGGTTACAGCAAGCCAAGTAATAAGGTTTGAGATATTGTGCATCAGCTTAGAGAGGTGTGTTTGACTCTGGTGCCACATCAACACTAGCAGTGGTCCAGTGGTAACAGTAGTGAGAATTACCTTCTAAAGATTACCGGTTTGCCATAATAGTAATAATATACCTACGATTACAATCTAAAAGGTGATTGATCCCATTAGAAAGATAGAGGGCTTAGTTGTGGCCAATGTGCATCGTCATCTTTAAGTTAATAGTAGTCTAACTTTGGTCTTGAAGAGGCTGTAAATTGAGGTGTCAATGAAACATTGGCACAAGGTCTTATTTATTTATCGATACAGTGTGGATGGAGTGAGACTGCAGCATGTTTGGCTCCACAGCCAGCACAGTAGCTAAGAGTCTGTATCTAGCCTGACAACTTGGTGTCTTATCAGCATCGGAGAAAGGTGTCTGAACAAGGTCTGAAGCGGCTGAGGGAACGCCGATGTTTTCCGTGGTTTCATTCTCCAACACGTGCATTGGTCAAAGTGCCAAGTTGTGCTGTGCTGAAATCCCAAAGGAAATGAGTACAGTTACAGGGAAGACCACTGGTAGTTGTTTGTTAAAGGCAAGGTGAAGTCTGCAAAGAGCTGAATTACAGTTCTTAGTGTAAGAACAATGTCATTGAGTTCAAGGAAGTACGATGAATACAGATTACACTGAAGCGGACTTCAGAGCAAGTCAAACGAAACGGGATTCTGCCTTGGAGCAAAAGGGCCCGGGCTGCTTTGTCCCTCTTTGGGAAAAGAGGAGATTATGTCCTGGTTCTAAAAGCAGTGCAGTATGCTCTCGTCAACACCATTCAGATTCCAGTATATTTCATTTATTAATGGTTTTAATGCAGCGATCACTAAACTTGTTGCTGAAGCTCTAAATGTAAGCATCAGTATGTTACTGAAAGCAAAATGTTATTATCAGCACTTGTCTTCTAAAGTGAATCAATCGGTTGTTTCTGAAGTGGCATGCACAATGGCCTGGCCAGGTCTGAAGGGGAGTAGGTTAGAAAAACAGAATTGTGTGACCCATTTTCCATGGGAAGTGATTTTTAACTTACAGAGTATGAGAAATATAGATCTCTTGGTACCTATATATTGAACGTGGTGTATATGTTATGTATGTGTAGTACCCTAATCATTTTGTGCTTTAGAATCTGACTCAGCCTGTTGCTGTTGATAAGTAGTTAACTTATCCAGGGGAAATACATCCTGAATCTTTCACAGCAGGACACTTGTGCTTGCCTTTTCTGCAATTGCTGTTGTCTCCAGTGGTGGAAAGTTGAACAGTTTTGGGGTCAGCTCCGGTATTAAGATGAAGTTAAACTCAGCAACGACTGTTATAAACACAGTGTGATGTGACTTACTTCTTGATTTTTAAAGATAACGGTTCTTCTGTTTAAATGCACACAAACTTACAAAACGTGTTCAGTAAGAAAACTCATTTAATGATTCCAAGAGAAGATTAAAATTTTACTAAAAGGCCAAAAAATCTAGATTTAGCTTTTTACTCATAGATATCAGGTTTTCTATGTGTGATTCGTATGTACCATAGTAATTCAAAGAATGCTTTCTGTCACCTTTTCATATATAACTGTAATCTAAACCTTGCTGTGTTGAGTTTTGGGATTTCTACTCATTCTCCACATATTTTTGTTTCGGTGTTAGTGTTTCATGAATAATTTAAAAGTGCACACCAAAAAATATCTTTGGCAAACAAATTTTGAGCAGAACCAGAAATATTCTTCTTTGATCAGGTGTAGAAGACAATATCAGCTGATTTTACATGGAGTTTTTAATGGTGTATCTTAGACAGCCATGAACTGCAGAAGACAAAATGTTGGCAGAAAATATTCAGTTAAACTTGAAGCTAATGAAATTGAGAATTGATAATATTTGTCTGCAGTTTGATAATTCCTTTGCACATCTAATTATTCCTTTCATGGTAATAAGGATTTAGCACAATCATTGCTAACACTGATATCCAAGCTGCTCTCTTTTTACATATAAAATGTACTTAAACTAAAAAATATCCAACTGTTTTAATTTTTCTGGAGTAGAAAACCTGCTTTTTTTAAGAATCCCTGTTCAATTTGTTAGAATGTAGTAGCAGCACTTCGAAATCAGGTGTAACAGAAACAATTTAGTTTTCCTGAAAAGAAAAGAGGGGAAAATTAGCAGAGTTACTAAAGTTCCTGAGTGACAACACCCTGGCAAATCTTCATAAGCCAAACCTAGAATAATTTTTTATGTTGGGGGATTTACCTGTTATGCAGATCCATCCAGCCCCTGAAACCCCTCTGCTCTCCTCCCCCGAGCGGTAACAGATACAAAACTGTGGAAAAATGAATGAGAACTTTCAATCTTTTCTATTTCTATTTTGGGGAGCACATTTCCCATTCATGTTGTAAGGTAAACCTGGTGGGGGTAAAAAAATTTGTTTTGCCAGAACATTGCAGTGTTTTTATTCTGTACTAAAAAAAAAAAGAATGAGGAGCCAAAAGGTCACAGATTAGCATATTCATGTAGGATGTGCAGCAATGAAATTTGAATTTCTTCTTTGCTCTAATTACCAGAGTATAGGGAATAGTTGTCTCCTTTTGACCAATAATTAACTGATAATTTGTGTTTCCTTTTGACCTATAATTCCATCTTTAACACAAGAAACCTCTCAGATGAAAATGCTTCAAAACAAGCATGTTTCTGTGGAGGGGTCTGGCTTTGAAGAAGAGAGTTCCTCACTAGCTCAGTTAAGCAGGAAATAAGTAATTACATACTATGCATATTTAATAAAGCAATTTTTCAGCTTCTTTTTTTTCTACCGAGCTCTTCCTATTATGAAGTTAAAGGCTGATTTGCCGAAACTTACTGGAACTAAAGGCAAGAGAAATTGATATAATGAAATTAGAATTTTAATGATGCATGACTAATTCGTAACAGGGATGACATTTCAAAAGGTACAAAAAGTGAACTCTCTTCAAACCTAGAAAATATACCAATAATAGGATCCATGTTAGCAGTGTATACTGTTAGAGCTGAAGTCTGTGTAGTTTGATACACCTGCCTGTAGGACAGAAACTGTGTAGACAAAAACCTCTGGAATATTACATCTGCACAATATTTCTCTCTTGATTTCTTAGAGACTTCTTAGATTCACAAAAGAATTTGGTGTCGTCCAGTACTAAATTTTACTGGGAAATCTGCCCAGTCCCTGTGGGATCCCAGGGTTCTTGATAAAGGAATTCTCTATTAATTTGGGATGATATTTTCTCATTGTTTTGTCAAATTCTGATTCACCTACTGGTTATATGATGGTGCTACTGAGACTAAGCTCAGTATTCATGCTTACGAGTGTATAGCGACAAAGGCTGAGGAAAAGGCTGAGGTACTTAATGCCTTCTTTGCCTCAGTCTTTAATGGTAAGACCAGTTATTCTTGGGGTAGGCAGCCCCCTGAGCTAGAAGACAGGGATGGGGAGTAGAATGAAGCCCCCATAATTCAAGGTGAAATGGTTAGTGACCTGCTACACCACTTAGACACACACAAGTCTATGGGGTCAGATGAGATCCACCCAAGGGTACTGAGGGAGCTGGTGGAAGTGCTCACCAAGCCACTTTCCACCATTTACCAGGAGTCCTGGCTAACCAGGGAGGTCCCAGTTGACTGGAAGTTAGAGAATGTAATGACCATCTACAAGAAGGGCTGGAAGGAGGATCTGGGGAACTACAAGTCTGTCAACCTGACCTTGCTTCCAGAGAAGGTTATGGAGCAGATCATCTTGACTGCTATCACGTGGCAAGTACAGGGCAATCGGGTGATTTGGCCCAGCCAGCGTGGGTTTGTGAAAGGCAGGTGCTGCCTGACTAACCTGATCTCCTTCTCTGACAAGGTGACTCAGTGGGTGAGGGAAAGGCTGTGGATGTTGTCTACCTAGACTTTAGTGAAGCTTTTGACACCATTTCCCACTGCATTGTCCTGGAGAAATGGGCTGCTGATGGCTTGGACAGGCGTACTCTTTGCTGGCTAAAAAACTGGCTGGATGACCAGGCCCAAAGAGTGGTGGTGAATGGAGCTCAATCCAGCTGGTGGCCAGTCACAAGTGGTGTTCCCCAGGGCTCAGTATTTGGGCCAGTTCTGTTTGATGTCTTTGTCAGTGATCTGGATGAGGGGGAGTCCTAAGCACCAGAAAGACATGGACCTGTTGCAGCAGGTCCAGAGGAGGGGCACAAGAATGATCAGGGGGCTGGAGCACCTCCCTTATGAGAGAGTTGGGGTTGTTTAGTCTGGAGAAGAGGAGGCTGAGGGCAGACCTTATTGCTCTCCACAACTACCTGAGAGGAGGCTGTAGTGAGGTGGGGGTCAGTCTCTTCTCCCAGGTAACGAGGGATAGAAGAAGAGGAAATGGCCTCAAGTTGTGCCAGGGGAGGTTTAGATTGGACATTAGGAAAAATTTCTTTTCCAAAAGAGTGGTCAAGCACTGGAACAGGCTGCCCAGGGAAGCGGTGGAGTCACCATCCCTGGAGGTGTTTAAAAGACGTGTAGGTGTGGCACTTAGGGACGTGGTTTAGGGGTGTACTTAGTAGTGTTAGGTTAATGGTTGGACTTGATGATCTTAAAGGTCTTTTCCAACCTAAATGATTCTATGATTCTGTTATAATTTGCATGCCTGTTGGACACTGTTGTGTGCATAGGCGGACCACGCTATTACAGGCATGACTTTCTTCCTATGTTGTCTCCCAGTTGCTCAACCACTGCACCCTGAGCACTCCTGATTTATTGCAGGTCAAGTTAGAGCCAGAGAGTCATCAGGAATAGAGCTGGACTCATCTGAAGATGTTCATCCCTGTGCTCAAAAGTAGGATTAAAGAAAGTAATCTAACCAGTTTGTAATGATGGCCAAGGGTGGAGACCCCACAGGACCTCAGGTAATCTATACCAATGCTTCATAGTTCCTGCTGACATGGGTTTCTCATCCTTCTCTTTTTAAGGGTGAGGAAGAAACATATATTTCTCTAAGGAAACAGACCGGTGTAATTGCATCTAGTAATTGGCTCTGACTACATTGAATATAAATAAGTATACTTGCAGTTCTGATACATGAGGTCAGACTGGTAGCAGCAAACATCTTTTCTTTTTTGTTGTGAAATTTCCTCACATGTTGTCTTATTGAATTAGGTGTAAAAGAGGCTGTTGTTAAATATACAAACTAAGTATTTGGACCTAAATATTTCTGGATAGTAGTAGCACACTATTCCGTCCGAAGTAGGTACTTAGAAGAAGAAGCTGTCAAATACATTGTGCTTATCTGTGTGATGACTCCGAGGTGTATCTGATATTTGTCGCATGAAGACTAATGAAAGTAGCAATAGAATGTCTTTAAACAAAACAAAAATTTGTTATTATTTATTATTATTGTCCATTCTGTCTAGTATTGATTCTGTTGGAAAATTATGAAAAATTGTAAGTCATTTATCTTATCAGAAATGTTAGAAAACAGCTTCTGAATTAAAAGGACTACATGAGGAAACGATTTATTATTACAGAGGAATTGCCATGTTTGACATGTAAATATTGTGAAATTTTTTTTTCCATGAATGCTGGGATTAGTGCCATCTGGTCTCTTGGATCATCCCAGCTGAAAATAATGTCTGCTTCTTACCATCAGTCAAAACTTCACATTCATTAAGTAATTTTAAAAAAAGAAGTCAATTTTGCCAACATCGTGGTATTTTCCAGTGAATGAAAGCCAGCAGCATATCCCTTTTAGCATTACTTTATGGCTATTCTAACGATAGTGGTAGTTTTGCTTAGTGGAGCTCATTTATCTTTGTGTACTGTGGTACGTTATGGGGAATAGATGTGTAATATTCTGGAACTATACAGCTGTCAACTTCCTGGGCTTTTCTTTGTAAACAACTTGATTAAATGAAATGTCATTAGGAACACTTTTGCTGGGCTTTTGCTTTCTTATAGGAGTTGATACATTTGTTGGCAATTTCTCTTCTGGGCCTTCCCCCCTGCAAATGATAGGTTCAGAAAAATATGTGCTATGGCATTTTGTATAACAGGAAATAAATAATAAAATTGAGAAGAGCTATTTAATTAGGGAGAGCCACACCTGTTACCTAGCTGCATCTCCTCAGCTTTGCATTAAAATGTTAATGGAGCACAGCTGCAGGATGGGCCCAATCCTCTCGGTTCGGTGTGTCCTTGACACTACCCTGAATTAGTACAGTTCACCTAGGAGGCAGAACTGAAGTTCCCACCTGCACACCCATCTTCTTTTTCCACCACTGATGGAGTAGCAGGGCTTTTATCTTAATGACAGTTGTACATTTTTTAGAAATTGAGTTTTATTTATTTTAATCTGTGTCTACAGTTTTAATTTTTGCCATTACATGAGCATGATAAACCATAAACCATTAAAAACTGAGCATAAATATACTGAGGTTGATCAGAAATTGAGCTAACACAAAGGAAAATGTCCACCTGAGCAGCTTCCTCCCACTTATTCCATACCTATCAGTTCCCTACTGTCCTTCTCTTTCTCCATATCACTCCTGGTAGGAGACTTCTGGGCAAGTCAGACCTCTTAGCCGAGGAAAGGCAAGAGCCCCACAGTGGTTGGTGCTCAGATGGCTAGACCCTTTCATGCTGTCTGGAGCCTCGTCTTCAGCTCAGCTGAAGTCTGCTGCTTCTCTGACAAGAAGTCCCTTGTGTCCCTCACCGCTTGCTCTGCTCCACCCACTTGCTCCAAGTGCTGAACAATCTGCTGTCCCAGGAGGGAGTCACACAGCGCCAGCCAATTCAAAATTTATGTTGAAGGAACTTTACTTTCACAAAACATCATAGAAAAAAAAAATCAGTAATACAGATGTTAAGACATATAGCACATAAAGTACATAAATCTAACTATTTTTCTGCATATAATTTCCACTGTTTAAATATAAGACTAAATAACATTTGTCATGGATCAACTTGTAAAAGAGTAGCTATGTGTGTGCCTTTGTTTCTCCCTCCGACTCCCCTTCTCTAAGTAAAATTGCAGGTGGTGTGGACATGGTCTCAGTATAGTCTTCAAAGAATGCTGGGAAAAGACATAGATGGTCTTTATAAGGTAATA
>NC_141403.1:20664184-20704184 GCF_034619465.1 Leptosomus discolor
AGTGGCTGGAGAGCTGCCCGGCAGAGAGGGACCTGGGGGTGCTGGTCGACAGCCGGCTGGACATGAGCCAGCAGTGTGCCCAGGTGGGCAAGAAGGCCACCAGCAGCCTGGCCTGTGTCAGCCATGGGGTGGCCAGCAGGAGCAGGGAGGGGATCGTGCTCCTGAACTGGCCACTGGTGAGGCCGCCCCTCGAATGGTGGGGGCAGTTTTGGGCCCCTCAGGACAAGAGAGACACTGAGGTGCTGGAGAGGGTGCAGAGGCGGGCTACCGAGCTAGTGAAGGATTTGGAGCATGTCTCATGTGAGGAATGGCTGAGGGATCTGGGGCTGTTCAGCCTGGAGAAGAGGAGGCTGAGGGGAGACCTGATCGCTCTCTGCAATTACCTGAAAGGAGCCTGTAGCGAGGTGGGGGTTGGTCTCTTCTCCCTAGTAACAAGTGATAGGACAAGGGAAAATGGCCTTAAGCTGCACCAGGGGAGATTCAGGCCGGAGATTAGGAAGAATTTCTTTACTGAAAGGGTTGTCAGGTATTGGAACAGCCTGCCCGGGGAGGTGGTGGAGTCACCATCCCTGGAGGTGTTTAAGAGATGGGTAGGTGTTGTGCTTGGGGACACGGTTTAGTGGTGTTGGTAGAGCTAGGACAAAGGTTGGACTCGATGATCTTGAAGGTCTCTTCCAACCCAAACTGCTCTATGATTCTATATTGGACTGTCTGGGTGTGGTTCAAGTTGTTTAATATCCAAAGTCCTAGAGGGAGTTGAATTCTTCAACTTTTAAAAAACATTTTCAACTGGGAGGGGAAAAAAGAAAATAAAATATAGCATGTTTTCAGATTAATGATTTGAATAAGATCTATGGTGGTATACACATAATAGACTTTAATACACCTTTAAATGCTCTTACATGCTAGTATAAATGTTGAAGCTGTAAGTTCAGTTTACCGTTCTTCCCCCATTTGCACTCAAATAATGTAACTTGGACCACCATCAAAATGTCGTCACTGGAGCATGGCTCAAAAGATCCGTTTAATGTAAAGCTAGTGAGTGACTCAGTGTAATCTTAAAGAAAATCTTGGACAAATTTGTCACTTTCTTTGTGATAAGTGAATACCAGCCTCATCAAAACTCATTTATAAAATGTCATTAGAAAACTGGAGAAAAACATTAGTGGGAGAATATTCTTACCTGGCACTGTTGTCAATGGTAATGTGTGTGGTGTTTTTTTTTTTTAATTTTTTTTTTAATGCTAGTCATGACACTTGAGTTTCTTTAATTTCTTAAATCTTTCTTTTGGATTCATATGAATAGTTATTCTGGATACCCTTCCTTTTAAAGGTAAATTCTAGCAGAATAAGTGCAGAGAAAGGCAGATTAAAACTGTAATCAAAACTTTAAGCATTTTAAATCAATCTTACACCTCCTTCATAGATAATGAAGTACACTGTTGCATGGTAGTTTGGTTGGATTTGGTGGTTGGAGGTTTCTTTCCCTTAAATTTTCAGAGCTGTCTTACCACCAGTGAAGTGGCAAGTTATTTTTTTAGAGTCATGAAAGAAAGTCTGAACCTTTTAACATGGAAAGCTTTAGGGACCAGTAGTAGAATGCATCAGAAAGAGGCTATTTTACACCTATTATCTTGTGTGGATAAGTTAGGAAAACATTAATTCAATTCTATTATTTTCCTAGTTAAATGTTTGTAGTCCAATATTTAACCAAATTATCTTGTTTGTGCTCACTGCATATGAGTTTTCTGGGCATTTTACATCCTTCTGAAGCTGACAAAATCCCTTCTGGGCTGTAGTATCCCAAAGCCAATGTGCATGGCTGTTCCCCACCACCTGCCCAGTGACTGGTCCTCTTAGTGTCTGGCTGAGAACATCTTTGTCCATCTACATGGTGTTAGATAGGTCTAAGCCATTCTGGTCATCTCACTGATGCTGGTACGATGAGACTGGCAAATTATCATAGGAGCTCAGTTCAAATAGGTTTGGTTTTTGACTTTTTCTTTTCTCTTGCAGAGATGAGTAGGAACTGTGGAAAACATACTTTGCATGTTACAGAAATGAATAGTTTAGAGCAATGTTAGTAAAGATACATGAAACCCTCTCCCAATTCAGAATGTAACTGAACAGTGCCATTGTGGATAAAATGAAACTCCTCCAGTAAACGAACCATCTCGCATATGTATGGTCCCTGGAAGACTTGGGTGATGCACCACACTTAACAGGTGGCTGTCACATATTGCATAGCAATGTCTATAGAGCTCCATGGGACATGTGAAAACACGTACGGCTCGCAACCACTAACTGTTATGGTGTGTCAAATGACAAATTTGGGTTTTATTTTAATTTTTTTTAATGGAGTGAGAGATGGAGTAAAAGGAATGCTCATCTATTTATAGTCATTTACTTGGAAAAGTTTTCTGTGTCTTTTCCGAACAACAATATAAAGAAAAAAACATTAATATTGGGCTTCGTGACTAAATTAGAGGCTCTGGGTCCACCTATTTCAAGGAAGTTGTTACGATTCTTCTCTTGGACATGTAAGATGTGGAGTATTGCCTGTCCTGCAGGGTAGTTATCTGCTCTTCACCATTTGGCAGTATATTCATGAAAACAAAAAAAAGTTGCATTTTTTTTTAAAATATCTTTTAATTTCATGTCTTTACTTCCATATCCTGGCCAAAACTGAAGGAGCACCTCTCTTCTACCAGAAGAAAGAAAAATGCCTGTTAATACAAAGATTAGTCTCAAGTGCTTAGAGTGATTCAGTATTTTAAAGGGATAAATATTATTTTTGATGACAATAAGTCTGGAAAGAACTCTAGAAAATACTGCTGTGCTTGTGTTTGCTATTCTTCTGTGGCCAATTTGCCTTCCTTAAGTTCATCTTACATACTTTATTGGTTGATAACTGGAGAAAAGTCTTGTTAAAAATCTTTAACTTTTTAAACTTTGCTTGCCTCATGTCTGTGCTCTTCTTATAACACCTCCTCTTTAATATTATGCACACATACACAACGTGGAAAAACCAGTGGTTTTGAAGACCTATGTTTTTCGGCTAAGCCATACCATCTTTTGATCAAAATTGTGAAAAAATGAACACAAGTCTTAAGTTTTGGGGTGGTTTTGTTTTGGGTTTTTTGCCTGGTTTTTTTTTTTAATCCCTTGTTTCTATAATCTCTAGCGAGCTCTTCTTTGAGCTGTAGTGTTTCTTGTGTCTTTTTAATGTAAACTCTTTGGAAATTTTTCTTGTTGCCTAATTATGGTTTGTAATAGCTAAAGAATATAAGAATAGGAATCTTAGTTGATTTCACAGCTATCTCCTTCTCAATATATGCCTGGTGTTGCAAATCTGCAGTGGTAAGAAAAACTTATCTACGCACAGTTAGATAAGCAGAGATGTCCTTTATTAACGATGCGCACCGGGGACATGGGATCCTTCCCAAAGAATTCTGCCTGCACATTGCAATCAACAAATATTTATACATTAAATTCATACATATTCAGTCTATAGAATGCATATTCCTTATCCTCTCCATGACTGGTGATTCTTCTCTCACTTCTGATGCAAATTAGCACGCAGCCTCTGTCGTAGTCTTCTATTGTTCTCTTTTGAGTAGGGGGTATAATTTGGGTAAGTGATCCATGAGTTGGAGGTCTTGACCACTCCTTGAATTGACCATGTTTGATCGAGGAACATGTCCTTGGCTCATAGGCTCTTGGCTTGTACCTACTTCAGTCATGATTCAAAGATTACACACAACGGGTACCACAATAAATCCTGTCTTGCAGACATCTTGGACTGCAACACAGTATCCTTGTTTCTAACCACTAACAGATCATTGGTTAATGAATACCTTAGGTCTGGAATTTTACAGGAGTATGCTAGCAGCATTGGCAATACAGATTTTATTTTATATTTGATCATTTATTCCATTTAAGTCTTATTTTCCCAATATAATAATTAGTTTCTCCTATTAATATTCACTAATTAGAATTCTTGATATTCAAATCAAGATGGGAAAAGTAAAGGGACTTCTAAGCAGTATCCTAAAACCCTAAATCTGGTGATTTCTGCAACACTGGTACAGACAGCTTCTTTGGGGCCAATATAAAGATCTTAGTTCTCAAATCTGTCCCTTGGATGGAGGTTTGCGAAAATGGCTTGGTCACGCAAGGTTGTGATGTCCATTGAATGGTGTTTTCTTCCCAAACTGCTGCCTCTGCCTCCAAGACAGATGACTACAATTTAGTGAAAGCCTCATACAGAAGCCTACGAAGTATTGGTCTAGGGGTGTTAATGCAACCATTAATATCGTTGTTGTGATATATGAAAAAGTTCTAAGAAGGCAGTAATGTTCTTCACCACATGCGTTCACTTCCACTCTAGTGATAACTTTGCTGCTCTTATCCCCTGCATGTTTTGCATAATCCCTTGGGCTGGTTCCTGGAGCTCTGTCTAGCTCAAGTGAAAACGCTGGTGAAAGAACAAGGTGGCTAGGATGGTTGGATGTGGTGTTGATGGGCCAGCTCTACCTTGTACCCGTGCTGAAGACTTTTACCTGGTTCTTCCTGCACTTCCCTTGCGCTCCCGATGAGAGGACTGAAGAGTCACAGTGAAGAGTTGCTCTGAAGTGCCATGGACCTGCTGTGTGCAAGGGAATGCTTTGTCTGTTACTGAAACAAGGATTACTGTACTTGAGGGTCTCTGGGAATTCTTGCTTAATGGTAGTGAGGTGATCTGGAAACCTTGCCAGTCAGTGCTCTGTGAGGTTGATATGCAGGCCCACAGGAGGTAGGGCCCTTCAAGATTTTGGGAGAAGGGACTCCTGTCTGATATGCTACCAGCAGATCTCTTATGTACATCACATCTTTACAGCTACTTTGGACAATCGTTACTTCTGCAAAGTCCCATTGACGCCAGTGGTATTTTGGGGGAAAGCCCGCTGTTGCTGCTCAAGTGGGCAGTTACAACTGAAAGGTGAACACTGGGATGTGATAGAAAAGGCTTAGGTTATGAGGAAGCCGCACACTGAGAAGTCTACTCAAACTTGTAGATATGAGAGAGAGCATTTGTACATCTCTGAGCTACAGTCTGCCTGACTCTTCTTGGAGGCCACCGTTGACTGCGGTGGTAAATCAAAAGAAGCTTGATTTCTGGAAAAGAAGTGCATGTTATTGCATATTACAACAGATGTTGTAAGTTGTGTGCTATAGAATCAAGTCTTCTTGATAGCTGGCTATTTTGAACTATCTATTTCTTCTGCAGTAATCTTCATGGATTTCCCTGGGGGCTTCAGAATTGATGGCATGCTATAATGTATGTGTGGTGAGAGGAAGGTGGAAAATATGTATAAAATATCCTTTTTTTTTTTTCAATTTTAAAAACTTGGCAGGAAAAAAGGTCTATTTTTATCAAGTTCATCTTAAGCAGTTCCTGAGGATCAGTCAAAGCCTGACAGAAAGAAAATGTAGTAGTTTAATCTACATATATTTTATGCTATCCATCCAATTACTCTGGGTGGGGTTCTCTATATGTTTATCTTCTGAAGAGCCCTAAAACAAATTACCATGTGATATTGTTTCAGACATGATAATTTTGTACCATTGAAGCAAAGCAAACTGTAAACTGCAAAATAAAGAATAAACCCATAATTACTGCTTTCATTTATTCATACCATATTAATGCAATATAATTATCTGGCAGGCAGGATTTTATGAATGCTCAACCGAAAGCCACCAAATGGTTGTTCTAATGAACACATGAAAACTAACACTTTAAAGCAGTAAATCACACTTTGTTACTTTTAAAGTGACAAATGCCTTTGAACTTTAAAATTGGAAGTAATGTATTTTGGCACCCTTCAAAAGGCTCTTCAGAGTACTGGCATTTGGAAATATCTCAAAATGGACAGCAGTGCCAATGGGATACCATAGGAACTGTTACAGAGATTTTTTGCAATGTGCATGTGTTGATCAATATATTTTGTTATGTGCGTCCTGGCCTCTTAAAAAATTCTTAAGGAATCAGGACCGTAAATAAGGCTTCAGGCTTGGATTATATGCAAATCATAAAACACGGGGCTGTTTGAATGCACAGTGAAGCCACAAAAATCCATATATTTTGGAAAGGCATCCAAGATTAAAAAAATTGTCCTGTTCTCAAATGTCTTATAACCTTTAAAAGAACTTTGATCCTTTTTAATAATGTTGTGTGTTTAATCTTGTTTACATTACGTTATAATCTCTTGCATGACTTTAACTGTTGGACGGGGAAGAGAAAGTAGCCACAAGGGTTGGATTCACTCCAGACTCTTCAACAAGGAGAGAAAGCATAAAAGGTTGGTTCCCTATTTAAAAAAAAAAAAAACCAAACCCAAACAAAAACAAACAAACAAAGCAACAACAAAAAACAGAAAACCAAAAAAATCCAAATGAACAACAAACACCCCCCCCCCCCCCCCCAAAAAAGCTGAAGAAAAAAAAAAGGCTCTCTTGATCTTTCTGAGAAAGCATGTGATCTATTTAAGGAAATATTTTACTAATTTCTAATTTTTGCCACCTTCATATAGCCCTAAACCACCTTTTAGAGTGTGCAATATGAAATTAAGGTAGAACCATAACTAACAGAGTTAGTTTTAAGGAGCCTACAGGCTGAGGAAGAAATCAGTGAACGCAAATGTGTGAGGTTCAAGGCGTACATAACTCCCTTCTCCAGGAGTTCCTTTTTGACCCCACAATCCCATGTGCCAACTGTCAGTACATGGTACACCAGAGCCCTGACCTGATCTACGAGAGGGGGACCATGTTACATGTAACCTATTTCTTCTTCACAATTGATGCTTAGAAGACTGTTTATTAGGCTAAATATTTTTGGATTTTATTTTTAATGTTCTTTCCCCTGATCTGAAAGTTCTGCCTTCAAAGCAACCTAATTTCTGAATTATATCTGCAATGCGTAGGGGTTTTCCAGGATAAGGGAACAGCATAAAAAACATGCAATACTTTCACAGTGGGCTACTGGTGACTGGACTGTGACCTCCTGTGCCGTGGCTCTGTGTGGATGTGGCACCAAAGTCAAAGATGGAGTGGAATCTGTTATGTTGAAGAAATGATGTTCTAGAGTTGTCTTCAAGCATTTCAATATAAGCAACAGGGGGGGGAAAAATATTGACACTCAAACCTTAACTGACAGCAAAATACCTTGTTTTTCCTATAATCAAATATGTTAAGCACTGTTAAACACTTAGCATCTTAGGAACAAAAACCTGAGAAAGAATGGTGGAATCTAATATTTTTTAAATAAAAACTGCACGTCGAAAGTGCACAAGAGGCAAAACTATGTGTTTGACTGTGTCTGTAAAAGAACAGAAATTATCTTCTGTAGAACAGCTTTAATATAAGCTAAAGCCATTTTCTGTTAGCTGCCACGCAGTAGAAGGGTCAGGAAGCTCATTTTCCTCGAGTCTCAGCCTATAACACTGGTATAAGTGTAACATACCTAAATAAACATCCACAATAATTTTTGCATAGATGTAGAGCGACATGAGAATTGAGATGCAATTATTTAGCATTTGTGGGGGAAGGAGATAGTTTCTTTGGTATGTCAAGGACTGACTCCCTTGAGAGAAAGAAACCACTCACTGAAATGTCTAAACTTTTGCAATACGTGGGTACGGCAGCAGCATTAAACAGGTAGTTGTTATAGCCATCATGGGTGCAATTTTTGCCAGGTCTTAAGCTATTTCTAAGCAACATTTTTATGAATCGTTGGGTAACAATTACGGCAAATGAAGATTCATAATTATATAGTAAAAAAAATTTAATTGATGGAATTGACTAGGCAGTGAATTTAGTATGCCTAGACTTAAGGAGTTAACTGAACCTGAAAATGTAGTTTTACAGGGCCTAAGGTGTTAATCGTTACCAATAAAGTACTAGTGAGCAGGAAAAAAAAATTGTGGCTTTTTTTTTTCCTTAATATTGGCCTCTTTTGAGGCATTATGTTAAATGGTTTGCTCAGATGCTAGAAACTGCTGAAAACCATTTAGCAATGTGCAGTGGCTGTTTGAACCAGGCCCTTCAAAACAGCAAAGATTTGCAAGACAGAGGTCTTGATTCCCCGGGCCAGTCAATGACACTTGGATAAAGCTGTTATGCTTCAAGCTGTGGAGGTCAAAATAGATTTTTTTGCTCTATTACCAATAGATCTGTTTGAAACTACATTTATATCTGTACTCCAAATCTGACTACTTATCATTAATCAGAACTCCCCGGTGTCAGTTTAGTTGGGAGATGGCAGAATCCCAAGTCTGGTTGCGGGGCTGTGGAAGACGGGAGCGAGGCTATTGAACCAATAGTTGATATCTTCGACAGAGCTGTAACGGAGAGAGCGCGAGGGACCTCTGTGTGCTCCAGCTGCGCTGTGATGCGTGTGCTGCACCCTGCCCTATTTCAAGACCAACGGGCAGGAGGGATCTTGCTCTTATTCACAGGCACGATGTTAACCTAAAAAATGCACCTGGCTCACCACTGTGGTGTTTAAATTTAAGCTCATGTTCGTTCTGTCCTGTCCTGACTTGGGGCTTTTCCTAAGGGAGCATCGTGTGCTGCTGTTGTGTTTAAAAATTGGGAATGTGGGGCCAGCAGAGGATGGGTAGGACTGGGCACAGTGCACTTGTGGTTTGTCTTCTCTGCTTTCCCTGCTGGCTCCTGGCTGGAGACTTGGTGCGACTTGTTGTGTTACTCACAACAGCACAAGAGGGAGCTCCCTCTTCCTAGAAGGGCTGGCTGGACTTTGCTACCTTGATCCTGGAGGATGTTCGGGTGAGGTTAAAAAGGGCATTAGAATAAGAAAGGGCCCAAGCTCTTGGGTGAGTTGCTGGCTGGAACAGAGACTTAGCAGTGTTAAAGCTCCCTACCACTTCTTAAGGCTGGTGCTTGGACCACTAGAGTAAGGCTGTGTGACTATTAGCAGGCACTTCAGAAGGATGAGACCCTAGTCCTGGACCCCTTATTTATCAACTGGGAATGTGTATCATAAACCGGAATAGAAATAATTAAAAAGTGATAAACTGATATAACTCGTTTCTGTGAATCAGTAGCAGTGCTCTTAATTATTTTTTGTCCACACAAATACGTCTTGGGGAGAATACTAAGTGTAGCAACAGCGTGAGTATGTTTGCTTGCTTTGGTATTTTATTGCAGCTTCCTTTCTTGCATCCCGAATTTGACCCTTTTCTAGAGGTTCATATTTCTCCACAGTCAGTAGTAAGTAACCAACAAAACCCTACTTGATTTATGTGTATTTGAAATTTGTAGGTACCCATGTGGTGTCCCTACCCCATGTGAACTTTTATTGGGAATTTTTTTGGTGGTGTTCTTTATTTTAATGCTGGTAACTTTACAATGGGCGTGTGGTTGGAAAGCTCCAAGAAGAACATAAGTGTCTTCTGGAAGGCATGAAGCATTGGATCATGTAACAAAGCTTGTTAAAGTTCCCCCTGGTGCTTGCTTCCATTCGGGCTAAAGTCTTTCCAGTTCAAAATAGTTTCTGCCTGGGACAGCTGCTTTCATCTGGAGACTATTTCATTCATCTGGACACAGTTTTTGATGCTGTAACTACTTTGTGCTCTGCTACAGCATCTTTTCTTTCTGTTCTTACAGTTTATGTCAAAACCTACTCTGCTTTATAATCTGGCAAACTTATTAAGTAACCCAAGAAAAGATATTTGGTTCTGTATCATCAAAACTTTGTCCTCCAGCTGCATCTTTATGGACGTATTTTGGTGTTTGTTTCTGCACAATTTGTGCTGAGAACAACAGTCTTGAAAAATGGTTGGTGTTATGGCAAGCATGACAATACACTTGTTTTCCCGGGAACTCTAGCATCTCTTGTCCTCTGTAATAAATTTGAAGGAGATCAATTTACTCTCTGCTATTTTTGCTCTTGTTTTTTTGACTTACAGTTGGGAATATGTTTTATTTTGACATGTTTTAGTTGTTTATCAATTGTCTCTATAGTTTTCACCAGCTCTGGACATATCTACTATTTCATCCAAAGACCTGTACATTTCTTATTGTACTGTTTTGAACCAATTTACAGTTGCAGTGAAAAATACTTTGGTCTTTCACAGAAATAATGTAGAAAATTTCACTGAAATTTTTCTCATTTTTTCTCTTTTTCTTCACCATGTTTGTAATATAACTTCTGGTTATCTCACCTGGCAGTTGGGAAAGGAAAAGTGATTTTCTTAAATTACTTTTTCTGTGTATTGCACTGTTCTAAACAAAGTCATTCTGAATAGTCACAAAGTTCTGAATGTTCATTTATCCTTTCTTTAAGATAAGTCTAAGGCATCCCAGATTTTGTTAAGCCTAATTTGTGTAGGGTTCCTGCTAGATGGTGGGTTTCATGAGATGCAGGTTGTTTGGTGGGGTGTTTTTTAATTTGCTTGTTTTTTAGTTTGTCAGCCTTACACACAACACTGGAAAATAAACTGACCTGGGTTAGGTGTCTAGTGACAACCACATGAGTGCTCCTATCTTTCCCGCAGCTTTCCCTGTGCTTTTTAATAACTCTTGAAACAATCCTTTGTCTTGTTGTACTGTCTGCCTCTTCAATACCTGATTATTCTTTCTGCGCTTTTTGAATAACCTTGTACTTGTGGCACTTGAACCGTGAGCAGACCAAAATTGAACAAATAATGCAGAAAAAGAATAGTTGTGGCAAGTTGAACGTACCTTGTTCTGAACAACCTAGAACCAGCATGAGATGGTGACTATAAAGAGGGTGGGAGCTGCAGAGGGCTGTGGGAAGGAAGGAAGGATCCACAACCTCTCAGGTTTCTGCTCTGCACGTCTATCCCTGGCAGCTGCTGCCAGGAGGGGAAACAATGCTCGGGGAGATGCACCGAGGTGGCAAATCCTCCCTTTGCAGCACCAGCAGGCGCTGGCACTTTCCGATGCTAGGCTGGCTTTGTTCTCGGGTTTTATCTCTTGTTCCTTGTTTGTATTTGGGAGTCATAAGGTGACAAAGACGGCTTAGCGGCAAGTAAGTTCTTGGGCATTTCTGTCAGAATGTAACAACTTTGAAGGCAGTAAGTCTACACGTGACACTATAATGGAAGGTGCCTTTCTTGTTTCTGACGGAAATAGCTTAGATTTGAAATATTAGATGGGTTTGGATTTTCTTTTTAACCTCCCATCCACGTTATTTGTATTTCTCGAGCTTACTCAGAGCTTTGTCGTCTTCTCACCTGTGGTTTTAGAAGGACTACATCAGGCTGAAATGTGGTTGCACTGTCCGAGTGCATTTCCTTCCTAACCTTGCTGCTTTATGCAAGACTTAAAACTTCTGGTTTTCTTCCTGCTTCATCTGTTGAAACCAGAAGTTTCTCCATTAACCAGTAGCTAAGAAACAGCTCTCGCTGCACTGACTGATGGTGTAACAGCTGTATCGGTCTTGTGTCATTTTTTTTTCATTGAAATTAAATACTCTACTGTTTTGGTTTTAATTTTGAATTAGAAAGTATACGTTTCTCATAGGCTTCATGTTGCCAGAAGCACTTGCAGAGGAAAACTAATTTTTAATCGGCTCAAGAGCTGAGGCGTGATTTTAGGAAAGAATAAAACTTTATTTCTAACACTAAAAAGTTAGTGTTCTTATACATCTCTTTACTACAAAACTTAAACTAACAGTTCTTCTACTGGTTGAGATTATTAGATTGAGTGGGGAAAAAAGTTGGTCAAATCATATTTGATTTTTTTAAAAAATAAAGGTTTTAGTGTCAATTCCTCCTTAATAGTCTGAATTAAACATCACTCGCCTCACCCCACCGCAGCTTTATTCCCTCTTTAATCCTCTGGAATGACATGAGTAACCACAGATGGCGTGTGAAAACTAAACTTCAGTTAATATCTCTTTCTTCTTGGAAGTATGTTACCTCAGTTGACTAACTTGTAAGCTATGATAATATACACGTTGCATTTCTGGTTCTGTTGGTATTTCTTGCTCATGGATTGAGACCCTCTTGCTTGTGGGATTGAGTCTTGTTATTATTGCATTCAACTTGGCCAAGTGGTTTATGGAATAAAGTCCCTTGAGCTCAACTTTATTTCTGTGATCAAGTGGAATGTTAATGAAAACTGTTCATATATCTTGTAAAATGTGGTGGGCTTTATTCCTGTAAAAATTAGGAGGGTTGACCAAAATCAGGTGTGTTGGAATTGTTGTTCAGGTTAATTTAGAGGCCAAAAATATTCAATACTTTCAGTATAAAAAAACATCTTTAAAAGCAATGGTGGAATTGTCATTAATATTGCAGAATATAACTGTAGTTCCATGGTAAATCTGATGAACAAATGCTTTCTTGTATTCATGCTGTATACTTAGGACCGGCCTTTAGAGGCTTATTTATAGTCATTTACCCTTTTGGAGGTAGGGAAGTGAAGGAAAGGAACTGTATTTCCCCTAAATTAAGGAACAGGATAATCAGGAACTCCAGATCTAAATACTGCGTGCTTAACTACTGCACTGTCGCCACACCAACCCAAAGCTATTGGGGTTTTGGACGGGCTGAGGTGTTAAAGTCTGCGTTTTGTTCTAGCCAGACCTGTTTCTCCGTATGAACAGCTGAAAGTTTGGAGCTGAAGCACAAGATCAGGAACAGGATGAGACAGCGCTGGGTGCGCTGCACTGTTCACAAATCTGGTGCTTTTGACTATTTTTCTGCAAGATGGGGAATCCTGTCACTCAGGATCTCACGGACGCTGGTTTCTAAGCACCTGAATGAATCTCTGACTTGCTCGTAACCTCAACTCCATGCTCACCCTCCTCTTTCCTCAGTTTTATAACTTGCATCTCAGACTTTTCTTCAGGCGAACTGTTTTTCAAGTTTATCACTGCGGAGACCGCCTGGACCTCATATTCCACAGGAACAAATATTAGCTTTAAAAAGAAAAATAAACACCAAGTTCTAGTTTGCACCTGTTCCAAGGCCACATGCAAGTTCTTATAATTTATTGACCCGTGAAAGCTGCTTCAGCCATTTAGCTTAAGTACCTCCAATAGAACATTATGTGTTTGCCTTGTCCCGTTATTCGAGTTGGTATGCTATAGGAACAGCTTGTCCTGAGTATGGGTGTTCTGTATATTATTTTCTTCCTTCAGGGAAGTAGTAGCAGCAGCAGTGACTACCTTGATTATACACAAAGTTGTTCTGCCTAGTCTGTCGTTCCCCTCCTCTTGTGTCACGCAGCTTACAGCAGTGTGTAGGGGAACTGGCAATACAGACTGTATCGGCTTCCCGGTCCCGCCTGCTGTACGGGCAGGGAGGATCAGGATGATGTACCATCACCTCTCAAAATGTTTTCCTATGTACTAATTGCTTATCCAAACAGTTGTACAAGTGGGGTGGGGTTTTTTTCCCCTTTTTTCTCCTTCTATTCACGTGCTCTCAGATTTTTTTTTTAAACTTATTTATTTTTAAAATAGATTTGCCTATTCTGCAGCCTGAAGAGGTGCTGGGTTGAAGCTGGAGGGTAAACACTGTTTGCTTTGCGTAGTACCATGTATTGCAGTGTGTGCGTGGAACTGGAAGACAATGATGTGCATGTTAATGGAAGGCACCATTAATTATGCAGCTATTGCACTGTCAGGAGTGGATAATTCTAGGTTTCAATGGCCTTGTATCATTACAAGGGTGATGTTTTCCAACGTAATAACTTTTTTTTTCTGATCTTGAGTGTGTTAGACACAGGCAAGCACCTGAAGCTGACAGAATTAACCACATTGCTTTGCTTATTTTTCCTTTTAGTCTTATGCATACACTTATTGTTCTCTTTGCTTGGAGTTTGCTGTTGCTTAAGCTTTTTTCTCTTCTGAACTCTCATCGTGGACCAGTTAAAGATAGCATTTGGGATTCTCTCCTGTTACAGGTTTCAGTGGCGGAAAAGTCTGAATGTTCGAGTTGGCAAGATCAGAAAAAATGAAGTTGATGGAGGCAGTTCTGCAGCTCCTATATGAGAACATCCTGCTTTTACAGGAGAAAGCCTTGTACTCTGTTTCTTTGGAGAGAAGAATTTGTTTCTTCAGCGAACGTTACTTATTTATTATTTTTTATTGACCAGGAAGGGAGGTCCTCTGTGCTTATTTGAAACCTGCCTCTGGGGCAGGCTGTGAGCAGCAGTCCCACCCTTCTGCGGGGCTCTGAAGCCGGACAGCGCAGCCCTGGGCCGGGCGAGGGGGGGGTGCGGCGTCCCAGTCAGCTCCCAGTTCTACCCGGGGGCCGGCCCAGTTCTGTCTGCCCGCGGTCACTAGATGGCAGCCTGTCCTCCGGATACAAGGGGCCATCCAGCCTGCATCCCGAGTGGAGATTAATATGATTTGGATCAGTTCAGGCAGCATTAAATCACTGATATTGGGGATGAAACAAAAAATTTACATCAGAGCTGGAGCGCGCTGCCTGCGGAGTCCGGCGCGCCCGGCGCTCAGCGGTGCCGCTGGCTGCTCCGCTCCTCTGCCCCAGCCAAAGTGTTCGGTTGATTGGAGATTTGGTTTGGTTAGTGGAGGTTATTTGGGTTTCTTTGTGGTGTTTGTTGTTGGTTTTTTTTTGTTTGTTTTTTTTTTTTTTTTTTGTAACAGAGTGGGGAAGGAAGTTGGAAAAAAACCCAAAAGTTGGGAATAAATTTGAAATTTTATTCGTGTCTTTGTAGGTTACTAAACCAAATAAACTGGGGTATGCGATTTACTGCCAAAAATGTTGCTTTTCTCTCATAATGATAATTTCCAGGAAAACTTCTAAGCATTCCCCTTCAATACTATATAGGTATCACTTTATTTTTTTTTTTAACAGAATAATAACTTAAAAATGCAAAATCTGTTTGCAAAAAAAAAAAAAAAAAAATTGCATTTACAGTTCTGCATTTACTTTTTCCTTAATAGCCTTCAGATTGCAGTGCCTGTGCTATTTTTTTATTTAATAAAAAGATTTTCAGGAAAACCCCTTTATTTTGAATTTCTTTCTCTTCTGAAGAAACTGGCTGCAAAAACTATTAAAATACTGTAGTCTTTTAATACTATTCTTCTACTAGCACCCTACCCAAAAGATCTTGAAATATGTTTTTTATATAAATAATGTCTTCAGAACAAATACAACAGTATACCTATACTGTCTGAAAAGTATTAAAGTCTAGAATATTTAGAACAGCATGATGCACGCTTTTTATTTCCTTGCAAATGCTCTAGAGTGATTCTTTAGAAATTAGAGTAATTTTTAGAAATTTAACAATCAAGTAGATATCTGCTGTATCCTACCTCATTTAACCATCCACTGCATGCTGGATTTTTTCTCAGCAGCGTGTCAATATTGCATCGATATCATCATTAGGAATTTTAGCAATCACATGGATTTGCAGCGTATGCTTATCACGATTAGCGAGCATGTGCTGCATATTTCTGTTAACAGCACGTCAATATCATCATTAGAAAATCAGCAATCAAATAGATCTGTAGGGCAAGCATATGCTGAGCATCATAATATTTAGAATCGAAGAAAGGCTTTGTCTAGCATAAGTCTATTTCTGCTTTTTCTCGGAAGGGCTATCTCGATACCATCTTTTACTGTAAAACCTTTAAAATAGTGTTTCTGTAAACATAGTATGATATAAACCTTTACCAGAAACTGCAGTAATAGTGCATTAGGATTCACAAAGGTATCATGAAAGTGTTTATGAAAGACTTACAGTATACTATGCCTTTAACTTCGCAAAAAAAGCTTTGATTTTTCAAGGGTAACCTTAGTACTGCATCTATGCAGCTATTCATCACTTGTTCCTGCTTCTCTTTAACTGTGTGAAAGACTTTAAAATGCTTTCTCTGTACATGTTATTAACTTGTGGTTTAAAGTTTTAGAAGAAAACAAAGAATCAAACACACAGAGTTTACTGAGACACGACTCTGATTTCTCATGTGTTTTATTAGATCTGTATAAAGAGTGCAACCCAGTGTTAACATTCTAACATGATGAAAATGTAGGAGCAATAGGCTCTAATTCTGTACCATATGCTGGAGAATTAATGGCATGCCCCTATCGCTGTGAGATAGGAAGCAATTAACTGTTCTCTCACATGCATGTACGCATTCCCTGTTTTCATGCTGATCAAGTGCGGTGATTCATTAATATAGGTAAAATATTGTAATTAATAAATTCGGTTTTGGATATCTAAGATGTGTAGAAATTTTATCCGAGAAGCCAATTGAACCGATTATGTTCAGAAAGAATATCTTTTTTTCTATTAGTTTCCAAAAATGTTAATTGTAAACTTAACAGAGAGACATTATGGTGCAAGTTGCTTTTGTGACTTTCGTTAATAACAATTATTGCAGAGCCGAATTTGGGCCTTCTACCTTTGTTACCTGTGCAATACCCACTCATTTTTAGACTTGCTTTAAATACAGTGGTATAATAAGGAATGACGGAGCCCTACTTTAAAGAACCATTTGCTTGGGCAGTAAAAATACAGCCTCTCAACATTCTTAACCAATTACCCATCTTTCTTTATGCTGTTTATGGCTTGTGGGTAACGGCTCCAGCAGAGCTAACAGTCGCCACCGGTCGGGACATCATTGCAGGAGGAGAAAGATTC
This sequence comes from Leptosomus discolor, assembly GCF_034619465.1. Classification (NCBI taxonomy): domain Eukaryota; kingdom Metazoa; phylum Chordata; class Aves; order Leptosomiformes; family Leptosomidae; genus Leptosomus; species Leptosomus discolor. Next base: position 20,680,832 of record NC_141403.1, read on the forward strand.
CCTCCTCATGGAGGTGACTACTGCAGCCTCCCCAGCCCGCGTGAGGTCTCTGCTAGGGTCGTGCTCCTGACATCGCGCAGTAGGTGAGGACAAGGACATAGCACCTACCGTTTACAGATGGATAGTTCAACCTTGCCTAACATTTCACCTTGGCTACCACTGGTTTTGATAGCCCCCTTTTCAGAACTGATATAGTAGGTTTATGGGTGTGGAAGGGTGATTTTTATCTTGGCATTGGTCTGAGGATAATCAGGTCATCTGCAGAAAGCAGCCTGAACTCTGACTCTCCTCGTTTAAAATCAGTGATGTCCTCAGCCTATTTGCCTCGACTGTCTACTCCAGCAATTTGAGGATGTTGATTTATATGAAAATCAGCATTATACTTTTTATTTATTTATATCCTATCTACTCTTTGCTGCATTAAAGAAGTTACTCTGCTGTAGTCATGGTAATCGTACGTTCTGGACCTGCTTCAGATGCACCTGTGCCTCATGGGAGCCAGTCACATGGCAGCTATACAGAGAGTTTTTTGATTTCATCAAATTGTTTCTTCTGTGCCTATATCTGATGCAGGGGTCATGAACTTTGGGTTCAGTAACAGCAGAAAACAGGGCTAGATGAAGAAAAAGCCTTCTGGAGGCTTGCATGGATAGTGCAAGCACAAACAGAAACTGCTGACAACTAAGCTTTCCTAACTGTCAGGTACTTAGGCTCAGCTGATGCAATAATAATTTGCACAGAACAATAAGCTGTATTGCTGTATATAATATTCTTTTTTCTAATGACTCATTATCCTAGGATGATGAGGAGATGAGTAGAATATAAGTGTATTAAAACATAATTGCTTTTCTATTCAAACAAAAGCATGCAGTGTATACATTGTGACAAATGCCTAATGAATAGGAGTGGAGCTTTTTTGTTCTGTTTCAGCAATGCCTGCCATAACTGCCTATTTAAGATCTTAATTGCTTTTAATTTTAACAGTTACCTGATAGTTGCTTTTGGCTGGAGCATCATGCGCAAGAATATGTCTCTCTACTGCAAATGTGGGCTGTTTACAAACCAAGAAGCTCAACTTCTGTGATTCAAGTTGAACAATTATTAGAAGATTGATTTTGTACAGCTATTGCGATTGTATCATAAATAATTGTATAAATATTGTACCAATGTGGTTTTTTCAATCCATTGCAGACAAAATGCACTAAAAACCTTTGAAAATATTCTTTAAAAAGATGTTACTTTTGAAGATGGCTGCATACAAACAATTTACCTTCCATAGATATGTTATTGCTGAGCTTGAATTACAATCTGTGAGCTTTAAAGCCAGCCTTACGCAAGCATCTACATTCAGTTATCATACTCTTTGATAGAACCCTAAACTTATGTTGTTCAGGCTAACTAGTCTCTTCAGACGACACTGGTTCTGGGTAGTTACTTCCACAAATGCCTTGGCATCTTTCATATTCAAATGTAAATTTTCCTTCACCTGCAGATTTGCAGAGTATCTTTTCTGTTGATGGTCAGTATTACGGGGCTGTAACTTTGGACCTTTCTTTATCATAATCTCAGCCAGAACCACCATGGTATGTGGTACCTTTACATAACAAAACTTTGTCTCTATCCTTGGCTTATTACCCAAACCACTAGAGTCCTTTCCAAACCCATTGGGGCAACGGTTACAGAAAGAGTGCCCATGCGTTATAGCAACTGGTGAACTATCTAGTAAGTATGAACCATCCCCTGTATTTTTTTTTTTTACTGGGGAAATTCAATCTTCATTAGCTGTGTCTCATTACTAATTTTGCTGGTGCCATTACCATGACATCCTTGACAGAGATTATGGTTAAACTGTCTTGTGAGCTAAGTCAAGAGAATTTACCTTTTAACTCCTCTCAGGAGACCTGAAGCCCACGCTAAAGGCAGAAGGACAAATAGGTTCGTAACCGACTGCTCCAAGACCAGGCATCAGGTGGTTGTGCCACAGCATCCTCTGTAGTGTGGGGGGCTTCTCTCTTGCAAAGCTCAAACCAAACATGCTGTTCCCGACGAAGTGCTAGCATGAGATGTTTGAGTATACTTTCTGCTTAAGTCCAGTGGAAAATAAGCTTTGCTTTACTAAAGCTAAATGCAAATACATATGACTTGTGTAGAACAGTCACAAACTGGCACTTTATTTTTTTAATGTTTGCAGAAGTTCTGTTTTTTACTGCTTAATTAAAGTTTTACTTTATGAAACACATGATATGCTTTCCAGGGACAGTGACATGCTTTTTCCAAACACTACCTATTTACCAGTCTCCCTGCAAACAGATGAGTGAACAGATACTTAATGTGTGTGGCAGCCAAGTACACTGCTTGGCATGCTGTGGTTCTACAGGACGGAGGTACCAGTGCTCAGACATCTACTTTCTTCTCTTTGCTTGTTGTCTTTGTGTCAAGTCAACATCTGGAAAAAAAGAAGTTGTTTGGAGATACATCTTGCTCATATCCATGAGGTACCTGTAAAATACTTTCAATCCTTTAAGCCAAAGCTTTTTGTGCCTGTCGCAAAGTAGGTGAATTTTTTCTTGATGCTGTCTAGGTTCCTGGTATGCTGTTTACCAGGGCGCAAGGAATTATTGAAGTCCCCCAGAATTCTGGTTTTCATTGCACCTCCATCAGTACAGATCAATCAGGACAAGAAAAATGTCTTTGCAGGACAGACTTTCTCAGAGATATCATTTGTTTTCTACCATCACCCTTCTACCTGAGAATGAAGCTGGGAGAGGTTTAAAGCACAAGTGCTGTCTCATCCCAGGTTCTTTAGAATCCATGTTCTGAGAGTTGGGGTTGTTCAGCCTGGAGAGGAGGAGACTTTGGGGAGACCTTAGCACAGCCTTCCAGTACCTGAGGGGGGGCCTACAGGAAAGGTGGGGAGGGACTGTTTACAAGGGCACGTAGCGATAGGACGAGGGACAGTGGTTTTAAACTAGAAACGGGCAGATTTAGATTGGATATTGGGAAGAAGTCCTTTACTGTAAGAGTGGTAAAGCACCGGAACAGTTTGCCCAGAGAGGTGGTGGAGGCCTCATCCCTGCAGACATTCAAGGTCGGGCTTGATGGGGCTCTGAGCAACCTGACCTCGTTAGAGATGTCCCTGCTTACTGTAGGGGGCTGGGACTAGATGGCCTTTGGGTGTCCCTTCCAGCCCAATGCATCCTATGGTTCTACGATCCTGTTTATTTTCAGTATTGGACCGAGTTCCTCCTGGGTAGTGTAATCTAGGGTTGCAATACTACAGTTTGCACATCATTCCAGTGCCTCTTTTCCCACTGGATAGTATGGTCCCGGCATGCAGTTCCAGCTTGCTGGCTTTCTGCTTACGCAGGTTCTCCCACCAAGAGCTACAGGGCAGTCTCAGAAGCAACTGTTTTGGGGTTACGGAAGTGCCGCTATTTTGCACACACCTGGCCTGAGATTTTTTCATGTTGTGATTTCGCTGACTCCCCTTGTGCACCCTTGCTGTGGTGGTAACCTAGAGGTTGCACAAAAGCAGGGGACCCTCACCTGCCAAACTGCTGCGATCTCTCCACAGTCCAGTTTGGCATCAGCTCTGAAGTTAGAGACAGGTTGCAAAGCAATACCAGAAATGTACTGTTGGGTCTAAAATGGAGCCACGACGAGAAACTAAGATTATCAGATGGAACAAAAGGCCATGTTTGAGCTTGAACCAAAGGTCATGCAATTACCAGAGCCTCTTACAGAGATCTCCTGGTGCATTAAAGTGGTAACACGGAGCATGTCCCTTGAAAAACTTGTTTCCTGCTATTAAACAACAGGATTCCCTCTAAATGCCTGGTGATCTGAAATCTGTTCTTGGGATTTCTGCATCTTCACAACTGATGTGAAGTATCTTTAAAGTACTGCTATTTAAACTTTGATTTTAATTTTTTTTTTTAAATTTTTTTGGGGGGGGAGGAGTGTTGTTTGTTTTTGTTGGGTTTTTTTTGTCCTTGGGTTGTTTTTTCTTTTTCTGACAATGTTGGGTTTTTTTCCCTTCTGTGGATTTGTTCTTAAATTTTGCATTCATCAAAAAAATTGGGCTAACAGTATGTCTACAGTACAGACAAAGCCCTGATTGACCTTAGCTTACTAATGAGAAGCTGTGGCTGCCCCCTCCCTGGAAGTGTTCAAGGCTGGGTTGGATGAGGCTTGGAGCAACTTGGTCTAGTGGGAGGTGTCCCTGCCCATGGCAGGGAGTTGGAACTGGATGGTCTTTAAGGTCCTTTCCAACCCAAACCATTCTGTGATTACTGAGTTAGAGTAAATTAGTCAGATTCTGGTTCAGTTATGACCAGTAATTACTTACAGGGCTCTATGCAAGCCAAAGCGTCCTGTTGTCACGGGAGGTTCTCCAAGCTGCACTGGATTTCCTGGTAGCAAGCTAACTGTATTAAGACCTGACTATATCTTGCTACACCATATGACTGACTGCACTGTGGACAAACGGACACTTGTGGCTGGAACACAAATTATATTTGAATGAGTGACTTGGAATGGTGTTGTGTTATTTCATGTGTTCCTCAAACACAAGGAAATCTCTTAGGCGGTGTAAGGTTTGGCAGAAATAATGTGTGGTTGTTTTTAACCAGTGAGGTAAATGGTAACAAACAGCACGTTTATCACGGTGCTTTTGTAGCTGCCAAAAGTTGAAGACGTTACCTAATTTTTGAATGTGTTCATTGTATGTAATAAAATATTTTTGATCCTGTATACATTGCCAAAGGTTTGGGTAAAATTTGACCCGGATACTTAGATACTTTGTGGTGCATTTTGTTTGCGTGATTTCTTTTTATATAGACCTCAGTTTTGCGATATATTCTCATATGTCACAACAACACAGTATTTTTATTTTTTTTAACTTGAATAGCATCTACCTAACATTCTATTCCATGGCTACATTTCTATGTAATATCCAGGCACGAAATTCCCCCAGAATGCATTTTTCACCTCTACCCCTCTTAAGAGAATTTGGGGCACTTTTCCTTTTAATTAATACATTTCAGAAGATACCTACTTTATTACCGAAGTGCTCTCTAAGGCTAGCAAACATATTGCAGTCTGAGATTACAGACTACTCTAGCTGAAGGAAATAGTTTTCTAGAAAATCTGCATGTAGCTGCATTAATTTTTTTCCCTTGCTCTATCCCACATCCATATGGATGGTTATTTGAGAAGTATTCTTCATGTGTAGGGAGCACGGGAAGAAGGAAAACAGACACCCTTAATAACTTGAACTAATATGTGGCTTGTAGTCTTCTATTCTCCTTTCCCCTTTATAAAGATTTTGCTTAGATCATTTGTTGCACATGCAGAAGAGGAACGGGATGTGAACAGATATTATCAAAAGATCAGCTGAAGTGGCAGCGGAGAATGGGTCGCGATTAGGTAGCGTGTGTTCCTATGTTTTCTGTATAGTTTTGTTTGTAACCTCTGTTTTCACATCTGGCTGTGCACATGGAGAAGGTTCTGTTCTTTCACCACTTCTATTTATTCTGTGGGATTTTTTTTTTTCTTTTTTCCTGTTCCATCACTGCAGACTCTTCCTTTTTAACTATTGCTGTAAATCAGTCGGTGGGAGGAGTGAACTTTATATTGTTCAATAGGTCATGAGGATAGTATGTGGGAACTTTGAAACTCAGTATTTCAGGCTACAAGGCCCTTTTTTCAGTGATCATGGGTACATTTAATTTCTAGCTTGCCCCTTAGGTTTGGGTTCCACTGAAACATTCCCCATTCACAGGTTTGTTTTTTTTCTTTTCAGATTAATTTTCACACTTGAGTGTTACATTCCTCAAAGGCAAAACAGGTTGTCTGGTTACTTTGCTTGCAGTTTTTCCACAGATTCACAAGTGTTGCATATTATAGGATTTCTACCTTACCTCTCCTACTGCATATAACTAGCTAAGCATTGCTTATATCTGGAAAGCGGATTCAGTGAAAGCATAGTAAATAATAGCCCAACATATGCCAAGTAGATCTTGAATCTACTGCTGACCTATGTGTGTCCTGTCTGTCTTCCCTGTGGATGTTTGTTCAGTTGTGATTCACAAGCACTAGTTCTGTTTTCTTGCTGGGCAGTATCACTTCATAAATATTTGTGTGTCTTGCTTAGGGTCCCAGCACACTGGTTTTCTAATATTTTGAAAGTGCTTCCTGAGAAGTCGTTTGGCATATTATCAAATGGCCACAGCCCAGTAATAAGCTATAGGTGGAATCTTTAATATGAGGTTGGCAGGTCTCATGACTCAACCTGGGCATTTATTTTATTTTCCCTAGATAGCTTGTTTGTTTACAAGAGAAAAGGAACACAAGAAAGTATTTGCAGAATTGACTTAGTAATTTCATATTGAAGAAAAATAATTGTTGTTTTTGAAATCATGAAATACAGTTCTGTACAGAATTTACTTTTCAGGTTAAACTTAGTAGGGAAATCAGGTGCTGTTCACAGTATGGATCATTTAGAGAAGCTGCCATTGCCCTTTTAGACTAAAAGTTAAAGCATTCACTTTCTATGCAGCAGACATGCTTTCCTCTTCTGGTGGCCTTGGGCCAAAGAACTCCCCTTCCCCAGAAGCAGACTTCACCTTCCTTCTCAGCACGGTAAAGACATGGACCTGCTTGAGCTGGTCCAGAGGAGGCCACGAAGATGCTGAGGGGCTGGAGCCGCTCCCTGTGAGGACAGGCTGGGAGAGCTGGGGGTGTTCAGCCTGGAGAAGGGAAGGCTCCGGGGAGACCTTGGAGAGGCCTTCAGTGCTGAAAGGGGCTGCAGGAGAGGTGGCAACAGACGTTTTAGCAGGGCCTGTTGCGATAGGACAAGGGGTAATGGTTTTAAACTAAAAGAAGGCAGATTCAGACTAGATATAAAGAAATTCTTTACAGTGAGAGTGGTGAAACACTGGCCCAGGCTGCCCAGAGAGGTGGCAGAAGCCCCATCCATGGAAACATTCAAAGCCAGGTTGGACGGGGCTCTGAGCCACCTGATCGAGCTGAGGGTGTCCCTGCTCGCTGCAGGGTGTTGGACCAGATGGCCTTTAAAGGTCCCTTCCAGCCCAAAGTATTCCATGATTCCCCAGCCAACTCTTCACCTGGTCCTATTCATCCCAGTACTGTAAAGATGCTCCAAGATAACCACCTCTCAGCCTTCTCATCTGAAGCTCTTGTTTTCATATAAATGCCCCCGTAACCTTTGGTACAGGACTGTAAGAGCAACTGGGTGAGGGTGATCATGAAGCCTGGTGGTGAGGGTGCTCACCTGTGAGGAGAGTCACCTTGTTCCCAGGCCCGTTCCTAGATAAGAGTTTATTTAGGCTAGCAACATGTTAGTGCTGCTGATTGTGCTGGTTGCATAGTTATGTTATTCATAGCAGGCCCGAAAATGTTTTTATAAGCTGACGCTGAAGTAATATAAAAACAATTTTCAAAATGAAAGGCTGCCTAAAATATATACCTTCTGCAGCCAGACAGTGTGCTGGCAGCGTTTGTTTTCTGCTGTCTGGGAGGTCATCCTCATTAACAGCATGAATATAGTTTTCAGACATACGAAACTAATTTATGACAGACATTAAGAGCTTAGTAAGGCAAGACAGAAATACAGAAGGAGGCAAAGTAGAAAATGTAGTCATCTTTGTCACTAAATAGCATACAATTAAGCAAGACAGTAGTATGCTGCATGTAAATAAGTGTTTGTCTTCCAGGAAATGTGAACCTAGTCTCGTTGTATTCTTAACAGGCTATGTACCTAAATCGGCTGCAGCTGATTCCCAAGCTAATTCGCATCAAATGGATGTTTGTAAAGTGTTTTATTATTTTCTGAAAGTGATTATGTAGCCTCTGGTATACTGCAAAATGTACTGAACTGTCAAATCTACATGAGGAGATATTTTTAGAGATACTTTTGCTTATAAACGAGTTTATGACTTCAGCTGAAATAGTAGCAAAGGAAAAAACCAAACCCCTACACCCCCCAAAATCAACCTCCTAACCTTTTCTTGTGCTCTTTAACACTTACACAGATAACTGACTCAAAATAAGTTTGAAATAAAATCTTCTTAATATAACTTTTTAATATATATATTTAACAAAACAATAAGCTGTCCTTTTCTACCTAGTTCCTACTCACATATGGACACACAAATCATGGAACACCATTGAGTCCATTGCTCCAGAATAAGGCAACAAACCTAGCTGATGTAGCAAGAGTGCTTGGGAAATAATGACCTTCCGTTTGGCCCTGCCCAGTATTCAGATTGCATTTGGATACATTTGGGTTCCTCATGTGCAAATTCAGCTTCTCTCTGATAATAATGGTCAGAAGGAAGGTGAAGAGCACCTAGCTTATATGCTGCCACCATGGTTTGTTTTTCCTGTGCAGGTCAAAATGCGTGTGAGCATTTCAAGGAGGCAACCACGTGCTACTAAAATTAGCATTTTGTCTTAATGCTGGCCTGTTAGCTTGACCACTTTGGAATTGTTTTTGAAGAATTTTGGCTCTGAATTGGTTTTACTGTCTGAAGCTTGGGAAACTTTTCTTTGGAGAAGGAGTGAGAGCAGCTGTTTAACACCGTTTAGAGGACTGAAAGAAAAAAAATTACCTTAGCTATTAGATTGAGGGTAGGACAGAAAGGCCACTGGATGAGAAGAAAAGTGTTTTTTGGGAGGCCACAGAATAGCTGAGGTGGGAAGAGACCATCTAGTGTAGCATCCCTGGCTGAAAGTAGGGTCGACTACACCACATTGTTCAAGGCTGCATCCAGCTGGCTTTTGAATATCTCTAAGGATGGAGACTCCACAACTTCTCTCGGAGACCTGTTCTAGTGTTTGATAAGTCTTACAGTAAGAACGTTGTCGGGTTTTTTTTTTACTTATGTTTAAAAGGAAACTAATTTCTTGGTTTTGTGGTGTGGTGGGTTGACCCTGGCCAGATGCTGGGTGCCCATTAAAGCCACTCTATCTCTCCCCCTCCTCAACCGGACAGGGGAGAGGAAAAAAAAATATAACAGGCTTCTGGGGTTGAGATAAGGACAGGGAGATCACTCGACAGTTACAGTCACGGGCAAAACAGACTCAACTTCAGAAAAAGGTAATTTATTACCAATTAACTCAGAGAGGAGTAATGAGAAACAAAACCAAATCTTAAAACACCTTCGCCCCCCCTTCCCTTCTTTCCTGGACTTAACTTTGACCCCAATTTCTCTCCCTCCTCCCCTCCAGTGGCACAGGGGGGAAACGGGGAATGAGGGTTGTGGTCAGTTCATCACACTGTTGTTTTCTGCCGCTCCTTTCTCCTCAGGGGGAGGATTCCTCACATGTATCCCCTGCTCCAGTGTGGAGTCCCTCTCATGGGAGAAAGTCCTCCATAACTTCTCCAGCGTGAGTCTTCCCATGGGTTCAGTTCTCCATGAACTGCTCCAACGTGGGTCTCCTCCACGGGGTGCAGTCCTTCAGGAACCGACTGCTCCAGCGTGAGCCCCCCCATGGGGTCACCAGCAGCAAACCTGCTCCAGCGTGGGCTTCTCTCTCTCCACGGGTCCTGCCAGGAGCCTGCTCTGGTGCAGGCTTCCCATGGGGTCACAGCTTCCTTCAGGGATCCACCTACTCCAGCGTGGGGGCCCTCCACGGGGTGTAGGCAGTCATCTGCTCCACCGCCCACGGGCTGCAGGGGGACAGCCTGCCTCACCGTGGTCTTCACCACAGGCCGCAGGGGAATCGCTGCTCCGGCGCCTGGAGCATCTCCTCCCCCTCCTTCTGCACTGACCTGGGTGTCTGCAGGATGTTTCTCTCACACATTCTCACTCTTCTCACTCGCTGCAATTCCTGCTGCCCAACAACTTTTTCACTCTCTTAAACCCGTTATCCCAGAGGCGAAAAACGCTGTCGCTGATGGGCTCCGCCTTGGCCAGCAGTGGGTCCGTCTTAAAGCCAGCTGGCATTGGCTGCATCTGACATAGGGGAAACTTCTAGCGGCTTCGTACAGAAGCCACCCCTGTAACCCCCCGCTACCAAAACCTTGCCATGCAGACCCGTTACATGTGGCTGTGCCCTTTGCCACTTTCCCTCCATTTCCATCTTTATTTTCTCACATGGGGCACTAGGGTCAGCAGAGCTAAAGATGTTTCATATATAGCTACTGAGCTAACTGGTATGCAGAAAATACTTTGGACTGAGTTTAGTAGGGAATTTAGCAAAACTTGGTTTAAGTCAACTCAAGAGTGGTTATGAGAATAAGGCTTTGTCTCTCATTAGCTCTGCTGGTCTTCAAGGTGTGATGGTATTATATTAAAGTCATGATGAGGTTAACGAGCTCTGAACTTTACTGATTTCTGAGTGCATTGGTGCTGTTGGGAAGATTTGCCAAACAGTGAGAAGGCAGGTTTTTGCTCAGTGAAGATAGCTGAAAAGTAAAATTCCTGGCAGGGTTGGCAGTGAGGGATTTCTTAAAGGAATTGCTCTAAGGAATTGTGTAAAGTTCCAGTTGGGGCTGTTTTGTGTGTGGTGGTGGGTATGTGGGTTTTTTTGGTTTTTTTGTTTGTTTGTTTGTTTGTTTGTTTTTTTTTTTAATTTATTTTCAATACCACACTTCTCAGTTTTGTTCAGTATCAAAAAATACGCATTGTTGCTTTAGGCTTTAAGTAGTATCTGAATTCCCTTAATTCTCTTAAACTTTCCGGTTTGCTTCTAGCAGCAGCAGCTATTGAGTGCATAGAGAACAGACTGGATCCTGCTCTCGTAAATGTATTTGTCTTCTATTTCATCCCTCTGCGGTGTCTGGCTACAGGTTTCTCTAAGGACTAGGCTGTTTAGTAATACGTCTGCTTGTATGATATTCATGTGATTTATAAACTGTCGATATCTGTTATGAAGGTAAACCTTAATCAGCAGAACAAGGAATGTTTATGTTGGTATCATTTTAATGTTTATTGGTATAGTAGATATTAAACTGTTCCCACTTAGGAATAAGAATAGAGGTGTTTTTGTTGTGAAAACTGCTTTGTGACATGGTAAGGGCTCGTATCCCTAACTGGCAAGACTGGGTGGGTTACTATTAGGAACAGGACTGAAACATCGCCTTGGAAGTAAGTGAATGTGTTACGATGAAGTTGTCAAACAGATGGAGTTGTCAAACAGGATCCTCGGCTGCTGCACATAGTTTTGAATAATAACTGTTTAATACAAATGAGAGTGAAAACCAAACTGCAAATTGGGAGATGTATAGATATATTTAAATGCAATAGTAAGAGAGGAGAATAAAAATTAAACTTGTGCAGCTTGTATCTACTTTCAAATGCTTGCCGTCTTGTGGTTTGCATGGAGAATATTGAAATCATCGTCCTTCATGTAGACTTAGAATGCATTTCGGGTAACTCAGGTTTAAGTAAGGTTGTCTGTATTTTTTTGTCACTATCTCTCTGACTTTCCAAGTCTGTCAGAGTTTCTGTTTCAGTTCTATGTGGTTGACGTATGGAAGCATGCTTGATCTCTTTGTTCAGGGCCTTTAAATATTAGTTTATAAAAATTAACATGTTATCTCATAGCAACTGCTGGCATATGGGCATTGTGGAAAAATGATAGAAACCAACATCGAACTGCTCTCCTGTCTTTTCTACACGAAAGCAATAATGTACTGAACTGAAGAACACAGTGCTTTGCACTATTTTTGTGCTGTCTTTACATAATGCAGGCAGACATAGTAGCATGCAGACAGACATATTAGCGTATAGACAGTATTAGAGATTACTGAAAAAATCTCCAAAATGCTTAACATCTTCTAAGTAATATGCAACACTTTGTGTATACCTCTGGTTGGGTCAAGCCAAGCAAGTGCAGAAATAGAGCCAGAAAAGTGGGAAATGGCAGAAATGGGGCAGTGGGAAGATGAATGAATGTGTGTGGGAGAGAATTTTGCTCTCCAATTAACAGAGAACTGATACTTCCACAGAAGCTTCTGATTTCCAGCAGCTACTTCATATGTGTCTGCAAGCACAAGTTGCTGTTGTCTTGCATGCTTTTCTCTTCCCCCTTCTTCCTGCTGTTCCCTTTTCCTCCAACAAAGAGATGTAGAGAATGCAAATAAATTGCCTGTCTGAAATGGAGGGAGCTGTGGGCTTTGGCTGACATTAGTGTATTGTGGAGGGATCCAGATGCACGATACTCATCAAATTTCTATCAATACTAATTTACTAATATCAATAATAATCTGTTTCCCAGTGGATCAGCTTTCTCGAGCAGGGTCTGTGCACTACTTACAGCTCTCTGAGCCCTTCAACTAAGGTGTCAATAAAGCTGACCGCTGTTCTGGGGCTATTGACAGTTATTAAAAATGACCTTGATGTAATTTCATGCCTATCAAAACAAAGGCCATATGTTAAGGATTATGAAAAGCTACAGTGAAGGAAAGCAATGACAGGCTTCTGCTGGGTGAGGGTAGAGGGAGGTCAGCGTATGTGAAGATTATTGGCTCCCTTCCTCTGCTTCTTTTCCTAAGGCACTGAGTGGTGCCCCTTGGTAGGCGACTGTTATGCTAAAGGCATAATTGGAACAATTTAGAGCTCAGGGGTACACTTTTTTAAAGATCTGTCATAGCATATCATCTCAACAGTTAATGTGGCGTAAAATATCATAAACACTGCTGAGGACCCTGGAGTCCCTATGGCAAGGACCAATCGATAAGACCCAGTGGATGATTTGTCTTCGCTCGCAAATAGAGGACAATGCGAGGAACACTCTCACTTGCTTTCTTATTCTGCCACTTTATAGGCGCGCTGGGCTTTTACCTGAGTGGCTCTCACGCGTGGGCGAGAAACAACAGTTCAGCCGTACCTCAGGCATGGTGATCAATCAGAAGATTTTGCAAAACTGCGTGGAGATCAAATCCAAAACACAAAATAAATTTGTTCCTGTTAACGATCAAAATGAACCTTGTTACAAGATGCATAAACGAGATCGCAGTCGGAAATCTAGAAGGGTTACAGGCAGCACAGCGTATTTTGCCCTTTTTCCTTTGCTCTTAAAAATGAGTTGGAAAGAGTTTCGCTATTGACTTTTTTTTTTTTAAAAAAGTTATTTGTTTTTCCTCTCTTTGGAGTATGAAAATGCCTTCCCAACTCGGTAATCATGCATGCAGACCTCAGGCTAGCTACCTGTGTGTGGAGCTGGCGCTCTGGCTCTGTAACCACACCTCTTACCCCCAGCTCTCACACCCAGACCACTTGATGCAATGGCAAGAACCACTAAATGGTTTATGGCTTCCTCATGCTCTCACGGGTCCCAGCCCAGGCTGCCCCTGGACTGCTTTTAAAAGTGGTAACGTTATCTCTAGAGTCCTTCAGTGAAATCCTTCCCTCTTGTGATGCCGGAGATTGAAGGAGGGAGAGGCATTGGATATTCCCGGTCACAGCGTGGTGCCTGGGGACAGGGGCAGGGTGGCTCTGCTCCGATAGCCAGCCGCTAAATCAATGGCAAGACCTTTGTGAGAGCCTCCTCAGCATGCAAGGATACGCTTTAAATTACAATTCCCTAGACAGCAGAGACATTTCAAATTTAGCTGGCTTGAAATAAATAATTCTAGGTCACATCAAACTACAAAAACTTTTTTCCTGTCAAGAAAATAAAATAAAAATAATTCCAGAAAATCTACAAATTTTTTTCTTATGAAAATCAGAAATTTCTCGTGCCAACTTCAGCCAGGATTTTATTCCCAGATTTTATTTCCAGTTTCATGTCTGCCACAGGGCAAGCAGCCTAATATCTGCATTGTTGTGGATACAGTGTCGGTCTTTCAGGATTGTTGTGAGTTAAATACAATAAGAATGAATATTAATGTTTTATGAAGTCTGCAGACCGTGTTGAGTTATTGGGAAAAAGATATAAACACCATTTAAAAAAAAATGCTAGAGAACACACTAGTGATCTGGCTTTAATATAATATGGCATATTACAACATTTTATTGTTCTTTTAAGAGTCCTTGTAGCATGGGTCTGTGACAAACCGTAATCTAACGCCCCAGTCGGGGCTGTGCTCTGCCTGACAGGTATTGTCTCCTGCCAGTTGTCCTCAGGTCAACACCACCCTGTCTTCTGTGTTGCACCGGGACTTCAGCAGGTGGGGCAGTGGACTGATGCACTCGAAAACTGATTTAGGGGCAAAAAGAGTGCAGAAAACGGGGATGTTTCTTAGCTACAGGAGTCTCTCCATCCAGTTTCCTGTGAGATCACGCACTTTTTTTTCCTCCTGACCCAGTGCTTTGAGCAATGGGTAAGGGTGGAAAGAAGCCCCTAGACGAGTGAGCAGATCAGGAGTGATTGTGTTTTTCATACACTTAAATGTATCATGTAGAGCCTGAGACTGCTGGATTGAGTTATTGGCACAATGGGTGATTAACATTAATGGCCATTACCCTCCTCCCAAAGGTTTCCATTGACATCCAGGCAAGGTGCATGTGGAAACTTAGGTGTGGAAGCCTGTTCAGGGATAATCTTCTTGTTTTCTTTCCAAGACTCTATTTTGTTGAAACAGAAAACATGACATATGGTTTAGTTTATTGAGTAAACAACTTCTTCTGCTGCTCTAAATGACTGTTTAGAGTATGCGTGCTGATGGTAAGTAACCTTTGTAATCAGACATTACCTAGAAATTGCTACAGATGTACAAACATGCTTTTCAAGATGAAAGTTTGAACTTGAAAGCATAGAAAATTTAATTAAAAGAATCTTAAGGTGTTATGCATATGCTTATGGTTCCTATCAAATTCTGAATCTGTCAGTTTTCCTTTTTTTTTCTGATAAATTTCACTGTGCACATTCCCTATACAATAACACTAGTGTATCTTGCCATCTGTAATATGCCTATCCTTGCAACATCTCTGTGAGTGAAGGAAGTATTATCATAATTAAATTTACAAAACACCTAGGAAATATCCATAATAAATATTTTCATGTAAGCAACTGTTGACGTTTTAGGGTGCCATTAAATAATTATTTGTGCAAAGAGAGGTAATTTATTTGTTTTTGTCAGGGAGATGGAGCTGAACAGTCTCCTTTATGAAATCTTTCGAAAGGCTTTTTTTAAAAAAAAAAAAAGGTAAAAAACCTTGCTACTTGGAGGGAGGAACTATCCTCACCCATGTCACTGCTTCAAACTAGGACTTATTTGCACTGTCGCTTATGTGGAGAAGCAACATTTTTTTTAATCGTTGATTTTTTTTTTGTCTTTTTTTGGTAAGTAGAATTTTCTTCAGTGCTTTTCTTTTGGCAGTATTCACCAGGATATATTTTAGTGTGTTTACACAAGCAAATCTCTGAGTGTTGACAAGGTCTAAGCTTTCATGTTAACAAGTTACTTTTTCACTGATACCACTACTTAGCACTATAATTACACTTAAAAAAAAAAAGGGGAAAAGAAAGCACCTCATATATAACTAAAGTGAGTGCAAAACTGCGTAGACAGGGCATCAGTTATGTATCTGGTAATTACAATGCAGTTGACTTCCATGAGTAATGAAAATCATTACAGCAAAACAAAGTATAGAATAAATAATCAAAAATACAAATAAAAGCAAAGTAGAGTAAAAAAACACTAAGAAAGTTAAACTTCATATTTAGAAGATCAGACTGAAGACATGATACGAAGGACAAATACAAAAAGCTGTTTGTGGGACTTCTTCCATGGTCTTTTTTTTTTTTAAAACCTAAGCTTCTTGAAACTGAAGTGATTTTATATCTTTGTAATTTATTAGGTGGAATTAGCTTTAGTTTACATGGTAAAGTTTGCATTTTTTTAATAGAAAAAACCAGCAGCATTTAAGTTTGTATTCTGTCGTTTTCTAATGTGTCAAATGTGTCATTGCTATATTACCAGATCAAAGAGTTCTAAGTGACACTTTCTAATCAAGACTGTCAAGAGGTTTCATTAGTAAACAGGAGCAGGAAACACTTGGGATAATGGTTCAATACATAGTTTACAGTTCTGAAAGAAGGGTAAATCAGACTTTCTCTTTTCTCTTCCTTTTATTTTTAAAGTAGCAGGTCACTTTAAAGCTGTGAAAATGAATATTTAGTAACACACTAAGACAGCATTTAAAACAAAAAGTGCAATCATTTAGCTGAATGGTGTATTTTATCAGACCTCTGCCCTCTTGTTAAGTGTGTTTAGGCTGAAACTCTTTACAAAAATGACTTGGAGGTAATCATTTGCACTCAGCACTTCAGATAATAGAAGAATCCTCCCATCCAGAGCTGGCTGCCAGAAAAGTAATTTTAACACAGCATTCAATCTTCTTTAAAGTTTTAGCGCTTGTGAGAGATCCTCTGCTGACAGCTGAGAGAACTGAACCCATGAAGTAGGAGGAGGAGCAAAGTGCGGGCCTGTGCTGAGTGCGGTTGTCTCCTGGCAGCCTGCAGAGCTTTTCCAGTCCTACCTGTGAGAAACATCTCGAGGGGCTGAAGACAGCAGAAGTGCACGTGTCTATACGTTACCGGCTGCACTCCTTTCTGGCACTACCATCTGGCTCTTGAGACATACTGCAAGGCAGTTTTCAGCCTCTCTTTGGGACTCGGAGGGTGGCACTCGGCAGTACCTGTGTCACGGGTATCTGACATTTGTTACCTGTTCGGGACAAACCTGAATCCATCGACCTTCTGTGTTTTGAGTTCTCCCAACAGGTGGTTTTGAGATGGGGCTAACAGAGGTCCGTGCTTGGCAAGCATAGGCGGTATGTAAACCAGGCTTTATGTCCTTTTTTTTTTTGCTCAGACTTTGGCCGTCTGTCCAGCATCTCTGGGAGTTTGACAACCCAGGCAGAGCGTGAGCTCCATGTGGGCTTGTAGACGTCTGACAGAGCTATTGTCACATCACTTCATGCAGTTCAGAGAAGTCATAAATGAACAATAGGTATATCTAAACTGAAGACTGAATTTGTCCTCTTAGTCTTCCATTTTGAGGTAAAAACCTATTAGGCAAATTTTCATTTAAAAAAAAAAAAATTAAATCTAAGGATAGACACAGATGTCTTGAAAAATATTTCCACCAAAATTTTCTTTAATATAAACTTTTCTTAACCTTTTCATGCCCTCACAACACTTTTACAACTGGGAAGATTAGTATTAGCACAAAAACTGTACAATAGGTATTCTAAAAAGGAAGATTGTTGTAAGTTGTGTTGACTGAGAACAATTCTTATTTAGGAAGGAAAATAATTTTTTTCTATTAATGAGAATTTATCCAGCAGTTATTAGAGAATTTCCTCAAGGATCAGTTATTGGACCAAGATTAGTTCATATTTTTACTAATGCTCAGGGTAAAAAGTAAGGACATGCTAAAGCCATATATTGACTGCACAAATCTGAAAGGCATCATACTGTAAAGGTTTGGAAAGATCTGCAGGAAAAATGGGATTATTGTAAAAACTATGTAGGGAAACCAAGTCCTCTGTGGGCTTAGCTTTGTCTCCTTATTCAGGCGTGTCTATTGTACGATTAAATCAGGAATATTTTATATTGGCTTCTGTGTCTGTAAACATATCTGCATGTTACTTGGGATTCTGAACAAGGAATGATCCAGTATGGGTGTTGATGGGAGGCACATCTGGAGTATATTTTAAATCTTTTTCTCTCCCATTTTGGAAGTTTTACATTTTGTGTGTATGTGTCTGTATAAAATTCTATTAGGATAATCTGTATTTCTTCAAAATCTGTCTTAAAAAGAAAAAAACCCAACGCCTAACTTCCCTAATACGTTTTTTAGAATGATATGCTAGTTACAATAGTCTTGCATGGGCCAGCTCCAGTGTTGTTAACCTGTGTTTCCTTCTTTTTCCAAAACTGAATCTTTAATTTCTCTTTAATGGCCTTT
The DNA here is from genome assembly GCF_034619465.1 of Leptosomus discolor. Classification (NCBI taxonomy): domain Eukaryota; kingdom Metazoa; phylum Chordata; class Aves; order Leptosomiformes; family Leptosomidae; genus Leptosomus; species Leptosomus discolor. The sequence continues at coordinate 20,698,719 of NC_141403.1, forward strand.
AGTAAGCAATGAGGAGAATAGTCCTCCATGTTTAGACACACGCGCTTCTCTTTTAGATCAGTTGTTATCCAAATCACTATCTCAAATGATTAAAATACTTTATGATCCTCTGTCTTTCTCTCTGGCCTCTTTCATCTGTAAAATATATTTGCAGATCTGTTTCCTCAAGTTGCCATGGAAGTGCATGTTAACGTCCTCTGATCATCTGACCTGTTTCACTGCTCTTAGCTTAGAGCTTGAACCTGCTGAATCATCTGAAACATTTATGTGATTCCAGCCCGATGACTGAGTTGTTCTGTACTAATTTTCTGTGCAAGTGTTCCTGACACTTTTTATTTTATGCTTCTCATTCTGACACTTAAAATCCAGGATAAAATTCCTATTTCTTTATTCTTACTTTAGTATTGTCATGTTTATTCTGCTTGTCTCCAAAAAACCACCACGTTGACCCAGCATTTCTAAATAAATATCTACTTTTTGACTTGGTCCCATTTATTTTCTCTTAATGTTATTGCTTACACTGCAAATGTTCAGAGTTCAGCTGTGCTTTTTTTACACGTTTGGGGCACTTTATAGGAAGATCCGGTAGACTGAACGACCTGATCATATGGCAATGCCAATCTAGTCTTAGTCTGCAGTTTTGAGACGTCTCTGCAAAAGACCTGCTCATCAATAGCTGTGACGGCTGATGGAACACCCCAGTCCTAGATGTCCGTGCACCGCGGGGTCCTTCGTAATTAGTGTGATGCCATTATACCAGATGTAGATTAGTACAGCGGTCTGCATGCTTTAATGATCTCTCCTGTGAAGAAGTTCCCTTACAAATGTTATATCACAATATTATTTACAGTATTTATTTCCCAGATGTTGGTTGGCATCATTGGTAACATGGCAATCGGGTCTCGGCCCCCTGTTGTTAAAAATATCTTACAAAGGGGACTAAAGGTTGATGTGATGCCAACAAACACGAGGATGATAATCTGAAGAGGTTCTTAGCTATATGCATTGTTACTTACAGCTTAATGCACTGCTCTGTGTTCCAAGAAGGCAAGTTGTACACTATGTATAAAGCCAGGAAAAACAACTTTCCTTGATTAACACAAAATCTGTCAATTTTGTATTGAGGAAAAAATCAGCTTAAGACCATGATCCCTGACAGCAGGGAACAGGAATTACTCCTACGTACCACTGGCTACTGTGTTCAACAGCTCACTGCTTTCAGAAGAAATAATGCACCAATTATAATGCTCCAGTTCAACCACATCATCATAAACCAAACTCTTAACTTCTTAATTTTAGCCCCCAGGTGCTTGCTTTTAATATTATAATGATGGGATTACAATACAATGATTTAAAGCGTACAATGGGTATCAAAGTGTAAAATTTACCCAATTAAGCGCAGTCAGCTACATCTTGCTCACAACCTAACCCTTTTCTTCACCATGTTTCCTTTCTGTAGATGTATCTGTGAAAGCCATTGAGTAACCCTACTGGTTTTTTCTGTTCTATGGAATGAAGCTCTCAGCAAAAAGCAGCTGGCCAGTTGGTCTACCAGTCATGAGACTGGATATTTAAACCTAGTCTTAATGAAATTTCCCAATTTTGGGAACTAATTTGTGGTGCATGATGTTATGTTGGACTTGCTCTGTTCTAGCCCCAGAGAGATTTCTGTTTCAGTAGTGCAAGAAATGACTGCTTTAGCAACGAAATTGCAGTTACAATTTGGAAATCACGGTATCTGTTGGTATCTTAGAGTTGTTCTCTGAAAGATAAAAGATATTCTGTTCGGGTAAAAGTAAAAAGGAACAGTTTGTGTTGAAAGAGCCAAAAGTATTTTTTTTTTTTGTAGTAGTAGTTTATCACGGGATGGTTAAAACTCCTGTTTTAGTCTATTATGAAAAGTGCTATTTGTTATGCTATTTTGGAAATTTAAGTACCAATCACAATAACAACATCAATACATATAATAGTACTGATCAGTATTTTAGGTCCCTTGAGATGTTTATTAAGGAGAAAAGTCACACAATATCAGGAAGTTTTATCCTTAACAATGATCTCGTGTATTAATTGATAAACTAAGCGTTACCTAGTGCATTTGGCCTGCGCTGTTATCAATGGTTAATACATTGAACGGGGATGGTAACTTCTGGGAATATTTGGGACTGAACAGTCAGTGGCAGCAAGTTCCTTACAAAGCTCAGAACTGAACTGAGTTCAGACTTTACTTCTATTCAGAGGAAAGTATATTTTAAAATAATTTTAGGTGGCTTTGTGTTCTGTACTTGTCTGCCATACGTTTCAGCTTATATTTACCTTTTCTCAGGATTGAGACTTACTAAAATGTTTATTTGATCAATCATGTTGTGTCCTGGTTTTATTCTTTAGCTCTGTTACCTTTGGCTGTCAAAAACCTGAGTCACTTTCCAGCAGGTTTCCTAGTCACAGGCAAGAGCTACAGAAAGACGTTTTAGATACGATTTCTGTGTGAATGGTCTTACTGACTAACTGAAGTTAGCAGCAGAATCTGAGCTTATTCTCTTGTTGAGGTGGGGGACCGTGGTGGTAAACGAGCCCTTCTCATTCTGTTCAGGAATCCCTAAACACGCTCTGTGTCCACTTTTTTTTCCTCCCACCCATCCTCCACTTGGCAGCTCTGAAACTGCCCTAAACCTATTGCAACTCCCTTGGCTTAGCTGCCTGCATTGGAAATTTGTCTCTTCAGGTAGTGACAGTGCCCGGTTGCTGTACATGTACGTACTGTAAAAGTGTGCATTTTCACCTGTGCCCTTCCTTTTTCAGAAAACTCTCCAATATAATTCAAGGCTATTACTTTACTATGAGGGTTCTGAATTGCATGATGTATCCCTACAGTATGAGGAAGAGGCCTTGGTGGGTTATATTTTGAAGATCTCTCACTATTTTTTTCTGCCTGTGAGTTTTATGGGAGATCAGTGGTTCCTGCCTTTGAAGGCTGCCGAGAGAAGGACCTGGTTTGATGCTTGTCCTGGACTTGCGTCGTAACATGGTAACAAAAGATAGGAAGAGAGATTAATGTTAACAGATTCAAAAACTCATGCAAAAAAAAAAGAAATCAGACAACACTGTAAAGAATATATTCCCATTAGTGCTACTTCTAAAGGCTTGGCCTACAGCCACCTGAATGTTGGTGCCTAGGAGGTGGGCTGGCGGCTCAGTTTTGAACAAGGGAGTTCTTTCTCTGCCCACATTTTGCAGGACGATGGGCTGCACACGCCAGAACTTGCATGGAGATTTTTGCTAGAAAGCAAAATTGGAGTGTAAGGAAAACTGGGGTTTGCTACCGTTTTACTGCTCATGTGGCAGGTTTTTTTGTTTCTGATAATAGTTCACCCACGGCATACATGTGGTGTGCCTGAAAACATGCTACAGGCATGTGCAGGAGGTACCATCCCTGGCTGTGCATTTATCTGGATATGTCTTCAGGATTTTTTTTTTCCTGAGACAGATGCTGTGTATTACACTCTAATTCCCTGGTAAAATAGCAGACAAATTTTGCCTAATGCCAGCATTAGTCATTTCTTTATTAATAGAACCTTAAATCTAATATTTGTGCTCTCCTAGATATTCATGGTTTGGCTTCAGCCTTCATGCTGAGAACCTTCCTGGACTACAGCCAAGCTACTGAGTATGAAGGATTAAATTTGCCCTTGTTTCATAGCAAGGTTGTATGGGAGCATTCCAAGACTGATTTTCATAATTTGACAGTCAGGAGGGGAGTTGATGTATTTATTTTCTTTCTTCACGCTCTCCTGAAAAGGACAGCCTGCCTCTGCTGAATCTTGAGCGCTAATCACCACCAAGGTTTTCTTTTGTCTTGCTGCAGGTGTGTGACATTTCGGATTACTTGGATATGGTTAGAACAGCGCTCTGTAGTTGTCCTGTAGGCAGCTAAATATGGTTTCTTGGCATCTTACAGTTCCACATTTGGACAGGACAATTCCAAATATTTTGTACGAGCCTCTATTTTGTTTGCACGGGCAGGGTGCAGGGATAGTGCTTTTCTGAACACATGAAACGCTTGAGATGAGCTGGTTTATTCCTCTGCACTCTGATGTAACAGCAGAACATGGTTTTTTTCTAAATTATAAGATTTGTAGTCATTAGTATACTGGAGTCTTTCCTGGTATTTGAAGAACTATGATTTGAAACATGCGAATCTATGCGGATTTATTTTGCTGCCTGCTTATAATCAAGTTTAAAAGCAAACCTGATCCTGTTTTTGACAGCTTATGTGTTAAATAGGGGCCACTTGCCATTAACGAGGGAGTATTAATTACACATTTTATGCATGTTTTTCATCCAACAGTCTGGAATAGATTTTTTTTTTTTTTTTAAAGACCTCTAAAAGTTCAATTCCACAGTCACTTTAAACTGGCATAAATAAAGGCTGGTGCTGCTGACTTGGTGGGCTTGCTTTACCCCTCAGCCTTGTCACCTCTTCAAACCGCCTACTTTGACCACAGCTAGTTTCTACTGTGCCCGTTGCCTGGCAGTTGCTTATATGAGCGTGTGGGATCCATTCTGCCATTTAAAGAAAAAAAATTTTAAAAAAAATGGAGACATGGCTGGAGGACACCTTTAGCTTCAGCTCACATATTGAGGAACTTCAGTTGTTTTGTGATCACTGGAGGTACCTGGCTTTATAATTAAGCAGTGCTGTCCTGTGAGATACACGATGAAATGGACATAAAAGGAAATGGATTTCCTCTTAAGCGTTTTCTGGACAACTTGGAAACTGTCCTGGAAAGGAAAGTGTTTATTCATTCACGTTTCTATAATCAGACTGTATCAGATGCAGTAGGTATTTAGAAATTCAAAATGTGAGTGACACGGGGAAGTGTTGCATACCCAAATTACATGCTTTTAAGGTAAGTATCTATGCCTACGCTATAATTAATAAAGTTTCTATTTGGGCTCTGCTTCGCAGGGAGCTGTATTCCTAAATTAGGTGCTCTAGGTGAGGTTGCTCTCCTTCCCTATAAATCAAAAACCCAATAAAAAAAATCCCAAAGATTGTGTTTGGCTATTTAAGAAGCAGAATTAAATGAGAATGAACCGAGCTTATTGTGTTAAACAGTTTTACACAGATAGTCATCTAAGGTACTTAGGTACCTGATTACTGCCTAATGTTTTTTCCATACAGAAAGCTTAGGAGTGAAGGAAGTACTTTAACCTGTCTCTTACAAATGGGAGATTTGAGGCACAACGACAATAAATGATCAAACTGAGCAAGAAGCCTCCAAGTAGAGAAAATTATCCCGGATTAAATTCCCCTGAGTGTGAGACTGAGGCTTCTAAATTGGAGATCTGTAAATACAAGGATGCTCTTCCCACAGCAGAGGATTTGACAACGGGAGAAAGATTAGGGCTTCAAGCTGATCAAGAGGGGTAGTTTCAAATAATTGCGCCTGAACTTAGGTTTGTGAA
>NC_141403.1:20709184-20769184 GCF_034619465.1 Leptosomus discolor
GCAAGTTAGATGCCATGAATCTGTATCATCCAGTGTACACAGCTAAGGCGCAGTTTCAGAGGAAGACTGCACTCTCTGTACGATGACTAGAAAGATGTGGGTGCCTGGTGGAAAGGATAGGGGAAGAACATGTATTGGGGCAAATGTTTAAGATGCTGCAGATTACCCTCCTGCTTTCTGCCTTGACAGCTTTATGACTTCAAGGAAATTATTGTTCTAGGTTTCTCCGTTCTCTGTTCTTACAAAGACCATATCTTCACGATTCATAAAGATTTATTTTACTGGGTGAGTGTGTTATCTTATGAAAATACTAATGTGCAATACTTGATAACTCTAGGAAGCTTTTTCTGCCTTGTCACTCTTTTGTATGTACAGTGATGTAGGAACCCACCTCTCATCAATCTAATACGTATGTGATCCCAACGTTGATATCAAAATAATTTGTCCGATGAATGTGATCTTTCAGTTATTAGTGTCATGTATTGTACTACAGCAAGGACCATCTTACTCATTAAGTCTGACTTGTCTAATCTGAACTGTCCAGCCCTGTAATTCTGATCAATTTTTACCATTTGGCAAGACCATGAACATGTATTTTCTTTAGCATTGTCTTACATATGCACATAATGAAGGTTAGGGCTGTTCATAGTCCTTAAACATCCGGATGTAAGAAGGTTATGGACCCTGAATACTTGCTATTGTCATCTTAACTCTGCAGAGAATCTAAGTTTAGCATTTTCTGAATTTCTTGGTATAAAATCAGTTTATTTTTCCCACCAAATTAAACCTTTTGTGATAGACTGGATTAGTTTGCCTGGCAAACATTAGCAAGTGCTCACATACCTTGATCCATCAAACAAACTTTATTCAAGTGGGAGCTGTTCAGCAACTACCACGTCCTCCGCTGAGGAATAGCGCTGCCGTGAATACACCTGACCTGCTAGTCTTTGTCAACCGAAAGTAAAATAGATTAGACTTAAGTAAAAGCAGGCTTACTGCTGGAACCATACCACCACAGCTCTGCATTTTCCAGCCTTGAGGTACTTCATACCTAACTGGTTTGGAGTGTAAGGTGGTTTTGCTACTTTCTGCTTGCCATAATCATAACCCGAAGTGTAAGTCCCATCAGCAGTCCCTGGAAGACCGCTATCCATATAGCATGATGAAAGTTTCTCAGATTGAGTGTTCTACTTACCTTAAGGAAAATTTAATATTTGTGCAGTATCTTAGGGAGGACAGTGTGGCCAGGACTTGGACGGAAAACTGGACTCTATTCCTCACTCCACGACTTTGGATAGCGTTATAGAAAGTGTTTCATACCTCTGTCAGGTGTGATGATCTAATTTGCAATTATCTTTTGGGATCTCTTGATGAGAAGAAATGAAAATTAAGAGGTACCATTATTACTTATGATCACATACAACAAACAGCAGCTCTTTTTGTTTCTTCCCTTCCTGCCCTCTCCCTCCCACCCCGTAGCAGTCTCTACACTGCCTGCTTCCTTAACTTTCTCTCACCCTCTCCTTACATACGCATGTCTATAGGTTTGTGGATGGAAGGAGTTTATTCCCTGGTTGTGTCCTTGCATGCCAACACGCAAGCTGGAATCAACTTTGCCTAATTTTAACTAACCTGAAAACAGGAGTTCTTAATGGGGGTGCTGACACAACCTTAACTAAAGCAGTGTGAACACGTTGCTATAATTTATAATGTCAGTCTATATTCCGAACGGTTTCTCTATATACTGCGTGTTCCACTCAAACAGGAAAAGAAGGTACTGCAGTGAATTATTGTGTAATTAATCATTTGACCATGAGGGACTCATTTACTAATTAAAAACGCAAAAAGAGTAAATTGAAATAAGCAGTGACTACTAAATCATGTCTTTTGACATGTCAGCAGCATTGTAATATATCATAATGTATCAGTCAGAGACATACAGGTCCCACACATTCTGTTACCTTTTACTTCAGAGCTGCCAAAATCATTCATTACACTTCCAATGCAGTTGCTGGTGCTATTCACACGACTACCATAGTGTGCTAAATTGAGATACGAGATACCGCTCAGGCTGATCTATGTACCTAGTGATAGGCAGAAACGTACGATCCTCCGCTCTGCTGACTGTGCCCACTGCCTCCGGGCATATCCGAGGGGGACAGCTCTGCTATGACAGGATGATCTCTGGGAAATAAAATGGTGACTTGGAAGTCTAGGTTTCAGGTCTGTCTGGATATTTCTTATTCTCTAGCATTTTCGGCTGATACATCAGCTCTGTGATTTAGCTACGGCTGTTCACGATTTGGTGTTACCGGCATAGACCCATCTTCAGTGGCAGGTTAAGGAAGTCCTAAGGTGTCTGCGAGACTGTGGGTTGAAGGACTTGGCATGTTGCAGAGCTACAGCGCTGAGGACCATCATCTGTGGGGTGGTGCAGGAGAGCTTGAGGGACGCCTGAGCCAGAGACATCTCAAGCAATCACAAATTTCTTTGCATTCTGGACTTAGGTCATCGAGGCCCAGATCTCCACAGGCTTCACGTGTTGTGATGTTTCTTATCCACCGTGGCCTTTGGAAAGCATTCAGTTTAGAGGGTTTTACGTAGTGGTGTGAATTTCTGTGCCATTCTGTTTTGCAGTGCAAGTGAGGGAGAAAAGGATATAAATCTCCTATTATTGATGTTAACTGAAAAACTTTGCACTGTTAACCTCGCACACTGCAGCTGTGTTTACTTTGTGTGGGTAAAAGACAGAGATGTAACTATGGCTCCAAAAAGGCTGGTAGAAATGTGAGACGTACAGGTCTAGTTTGAAAAACATCTTTACAAAGTTGCAATTTTTATCATCTTGGATTTCTTCAGCAGGAAACTAAGCTACATCTCATGTTGTTAGAAATAAGACTTATGATTTTATGTAAAATCGTCATGGGGGACAGAGCTGGAGTCTCTCTTTTCTTAAAAATAACATTGACTTGATTTGCTCAGCTCCATTTAGAATGAATCAATCATTACATTCACATGCTGAACCATCGAAGAACATAGATAGTGCTTGTAAGTAGTGTGACCTGCAAGTCCTCCGTTGATATTGGAATAGGAATGGAAAAGGTAATACGCCAGTTGAGCTTCCATGACCCAACTTGAGCTTCCAGGCTTGTATCAGGGATTTTTGTTTTAATTTTCTTAACAGGAGAGACAGATACACTTCTGGAAGCTGTTGTGTGACAATACACGTGTAGCCTTGTTATGATGCTTTCATCGAAACCGTGCTCTTCAGTATGTCAAGTAGTCAGGGGAGTCCATAATATTAAAGATTGCGGGTATTGAGGGTTTAATGCAAAACCTGCTGATTCATATGGCAGGTTGGGCTTTTTGCATTTTAGAATTGTAAAAATGATTTCCTTTTTATACCTTTAATTTGTCAGTTTCTTGACTAATCATGAAAGTAGAAGAAACAGAAATTACATTTTTGCAGCAGGAAACCAGGAAACAAGTAATGGCTTCTCATTGGTTAGATAACTGTGTTGGGCTTTTCCCTGAAGAGAAACCCAAAATACTAACAAGTATTAGTTATTTGCTAGCCTTTAAAATTACGAGGGGAAAAAAGCTTATCGGGGGGAAGGGGGGAAGTTGTATCTGTTTCACAACAGTGGCGTGATAGGTGGTACCCTTTAGAAGTATCTACCAATATAACAAAAATACAGATTGACCATGCAGTATTACATTTCTTTTATTTTTTAAGACAAGCGGAGTATTTCTAGGAAAACTACTGTGTTGGTTAACTTTTAATTCCCAAGGTCTCGTTCAGAGTCTGTAACAATGGTTTATATTAGCAAATGTGTTTAATAGTTATCTGCGCTCTCTACTTGTCTTCAAATACTGTGATTTAGATAGAACCCTAATGTACAAGAGCAACTTGTCCCCAGAGCATTATTCAGAATATAAATTAAGTGATATTATAACAGGGCCCTCACTTAGCTCAGCATAATGAATATGAAACATCATGTACTAGTGACCAAGGTCATGGTATGAGAATGAATTACTCTATTAACTTCTCTCTTAAGTAGCATTAGAGATAATAAATGAAGAGATTTAATGGGATTCTGATAATATTATTCATGCAAAAGTAGCATACTTTATCTTGCTAAAACAATTAAGGTGCGTTTTGAAGATATTTTACACTTTGGAAATATGATGCTTAAAAGTGTTTATTGCATGTTGCAGAATGCATCAGCATTAGCCAGTAATGCAGATAATCTGATAAAAATCGAAAAGCTGATTTGTATACTATGCTAATTCAGGATCATCTCTTTGGGCCTAGGTACTGTCCAAATGCTCCATAAGATTATGGCAAGCTTTAGTAGTGATATTAGATTAAATTCAGTTCTTTTGCTTATAACTTTTTTTTTTTCCCAAAAGAAAATTACATCCATCATTCTTCTCTATAAACCCTCTTTAGCTGCCTGCTAAGTAGTATACAATATCGTATTTTAAGCCTGGCATATTACTTTTTTTTTTTTATCCAGACATATTTAAGCCTCCTCTCTCAGTTATACAGTATATTATTTCAGGGATAGAAAGTTTTGTTATTATTGTGATACCTCTATATCTGAACTGTAAAGAGACTTAGTGATTTGCCATGTGTTCCGTAGTGCACTCACATGTGTTTACGGGAAATGTAAGAGCAGTTGATAAGAGATTACTCTTCAGTTTGCAAGTGACCACAGTGCATGGAAACTTAATACTGTATTTGTTTTTCCAGTTGCTGGGGTTTTTTTGGAGTTTTTGTTTGGTTTGGGTTTTTTTCTTTAGTTTTCATTAGTTGATTGTATTGCTATTTTTAAAAGAATTGCGTAAGAAGAAAATCAAGATGTAAAACTGAATTTGGGGTGAAATCTGCTCTAAAACTCTAGCAAAAAGCAGAAAGAAATCTTGCTACAGCGCGAATGTGGATGTAAGGTAGTAGTTCACAGACAGTTTGCCCTGCTGCTAATCCTCAGGGTTTTTATGGGAAAACGTGTGTTTTTAGGGAAGAATATAGCACAGAGTCCAGGGTACCACAGGCTTACTAGCCTGCCTGTGAACACCTGTTCTTGGACAGTGCAGTGACCCGTACCAAACCTGATCCTGCTTCCAGAGAAATTCAGAATAGTCAAGACCCTCCCCTCTTGTTTGTGGGAGAAACGTGGAGGTTGAAACCCTCTGCTCTGATTGTTCCTTTCAGTAATATCTCTGTCTGCACAACGACAGAATTCTCACTGAACTTCCTGTAAACTGTGTGAACTTCCTCTGAAGTCAGGAGCAATGTTATAATTTACCTTTCCTGTATAGCAGGAGTAAGAGCAAAATTCTTGCCCACTGTGATTTGGTAGGAAACAGCGTGTGTACACTCATGTACACTACGTGCCAAACTCAGGAAACTCTTGCATGTGTTGCATGTGCTCGCTTACTAGCATATTTGGAAAACAAAGATTTTAATGCATATGCTGTCTTTATAGCTCACAACAGTTAAATGCCCTTACCTGTCAAATATATGAAGTATGCCCTTGTCTATCTTGAGTCACGATTTTTTTATGTGTCATTACACTGAAGGTATAATTCAGACTATATAACAACTTTGGGAATTTTTCTACTCTGAATTTTGCTGAAGTAATGTAAGAACAAGTTCATCCATGTGCACTGTTGGAAATACCCACCGTCCAGTCGGCTGGTTCCCTCAACACATTGCTTCCACTAGTGAGGGGTAGCAGGACGGCCGTTATAGCTCAGTAAAGCTTTAACAGATAGTTTGGTGCATTTGTTGTTTTTCAAATTGCAGAAAAATTCTGTCCTCTCAAACTCTTGTCAAAAGCAGAGGGCCCTGGGGGAAATGAGCCATTGTAATTAAGACTGTAACGTATCTGTTCAAAGCACAAAGTAGAGCCAGGCAAATGAGCGTCCTTGTGCTATTTATATCAGCTTCTTAATTATGCCTAACGTGACCAGTTCAACTTGATCCCGCATCAATTTTGCAAGTGTAAAAAGACCTAAAGTTTCAAGGGTACGATCACGTTACACCTTAACTGACAAAATGTGTATGTACATGAATGAAGCAGACTTACATATATTTAATAAGCCAAGGGACATGTGTCCGTAGGATTGGTGGAAAAGGAATTAAAGTATTAGTTTCTTATATTTTATGATTAATGTTCTTCTTTACATAAGACCTGAAAGTCTAGCTAAGATCATGAAAGGCATGTTGGGTTAAATCTTTCTTTGCTATAAAGTATAGTCATTATATCTCAGTTCACTCTAACAAAATCCCTAATATCTATGCAAGCCTGGAGCCAAAATAGGTCAGCTCATAGGCTATTGCATTATATTTTATTATTTAAACTTTAAGTGATTAGTTTAGCACTTAAAAGCTTTGGAAAGAATTAGGTTACTGTTCTTCTCTTTATCCATAAGCAAACTGACGTGCAGATGGACACCGAGCAGACTTGTTTCATGTTTTTTCTCAAGGCTTCCCCCAAAAGTTAAGGGATTGTCATTTTTTTACCCAGTTGCTAATTTCAGCATTAGAGTTTAATTGCAAACTGTGGAAAATACACCTATGATGAGGGCATCCCTTTTGATTTTGGAGACAAGGCCAGATTTTGCCTGCAGACTCAGAAGAGGTTTGAAAAAAGCGTTAAGCAAAGGGGAGGAAAAAACCAGCTGCTACTTATGCCTATACCTGGATTTAGGTAACGGAAACCAAAAGGGAGCTAACCTGATCCCAGCAAAGTCAAAAGGATTTTGTTCATCAGGGAGGGTTCTTTTTCTCATATGAACAAGGAACACTTCGGATATAAATGGATAAGATTTAATTAGATTACAAGCTCTGTTCTGAGGTGATTTTTTTTTTTTCATTCATGCTCATAAAACACTGAAAATGCTTAATTGAATTATATGCTGTGTTATATAGTTAAAGTACTGTTAGAAAGGTCTAATCTGTGTGTTGATTTTCTTAGGGTTCCACTGAGATTTGTATTCCTTGAACTCGTTAGATTTTCTTTCAGAGCTTTGTTTTAATTTATGCATCATGACGATTGTTACTGAGGTATCTGATAAGAGTACAGGATTTTTAACATTCACCTCATTGGATTTGGTTCACAGCTCAACTTTACGCCCGGTGCTGCAGAGTTGGATGTTACCAGAACCCTTATTCACTGTATGACATCAGGAGTCAGGAACCTGATGCGTCCTGTCAGCACTAGTGAGGAAAATATAGAGGTGCAGGGCTTTTTATTTTAGAAATTATTAGAATATTTGTAGCCTTTGAAGAGTAACCCACTTAAGTCTCTTTTCCTCAAACATAATGCCTGCTATTTATTTATCAACCTGTGGTTTTTATGTTGTAGAAATTGGTTGTGGAAGTAGGTGTAAAAGTTGCTGAAGTTCTGAAAACTATCTGAACTGAAACGTGTGTGTTCAAGGCACTGTAACAGAAAATAGGCACAAAATAAAATGCTCAGGAAGAGCAGAATGGGTGTGGTGACAGTCAGCACGTTGACCCAACAGAAGTGCTTGGGGACTGCACCTACCGTCTGTCTTACGACATGCGACAGGATCGCACCGGCCCTTCCAATACAATAGGGAGCAAGCGCCTGTTTTGTCTTAGTCTCTGCTGGGAGTTGAATCAGTGGCTAAACCCCTGTGAGCACTCAGATTTGGACAGAGATGTGCAGAAAAAGATCATTTGCTGTTTTCAGTTGCATAAGGGAACTGACAAAGTCATCTCAGAATTAACAGGATTCAATACTTCTTATCTTCATGTTTTCATGCTGCCATGATGCTTAATTTAAGTAGTGGAGATGTTCAGTTTTTTAAAAGACAAACTCAGACAACAGGAGAATGTTTCTTTTATGTATTGTTTTACTTATGCATAGAAAGTATAAAGAGCATCTCACGGCTCGGGTTTTTCCTATTATGTCATTATATTTACATTAAGAATACCAACATTTTCTTAAATTCTTACTGCACTCATTTCTTCTGCTGTCATTCCTCCAGTTACCAATATTTAAACAGTAAGTTTTTCTGGTTATATGTCTCAAACTTCTCTGTTCCTTCTTCAGATGCAAAGAGGATATTACTTTAAAAATAATAAGGTCTTATTTAGTTATGCGTTGTGAGGGAACAAACACAGAACAAACAGCTTCTCTATTTACTTTGAGATATACATGTCTGAAACCCATTTCCTATTTCGTATAAAAGACAATCTTATCTGAACAGCTATTACCTGACGAATATGTGTAGAATTATTGTTTTAAAATACTTTTCTGAATTCATGAGGGAATGTGAAAATATTTTCTTTTTATATCTTAGTCAGAAACATTTTTGGTGGATAACTAAGCCCAGATAATGCTGGTAACTTCTAGCTAGACTTGATCTATAGCTCTCATTGAGTCAAGTCTGAAGAAAAATGGTTCAATACCTTAAAAGTAATTAAGACCTTTATCTGAAAAACAGTTATATATGTGCTTAATTTAATGCATGTAAATAATCCAATTGATTTAAATGGGAATATTCATAAGCATTAAGTTAGGCACAATTTGCAAGATCAGGAAGTAAAATTGTCTGTTTTGTGCAAAGTGTAGTATAAATTTTCTGTCGCTTTTCCATGTGTTTTGGGGACATAGAATTGGTTTTCCCTGCACCAGGAGCATCCTAAATCCAGGCTATTCAATTTGGCATCTGCTGCTTCTCTGATTATGCTGAACTCAAGCATGTGAAATTAGTGTTTTGGCATCAGCTTTCTCTCATTTCCAGGCCATCCTAAACCCTTGCTTTGATATGGGGAAACATAAGCTTAGTAGGACAGTGGCAAACCAGCAGCGTATTCTGAGACAAGCTTTTGGACCCTCCTGAATCTATAGAAGTTTTGCTTTAATTTCTCTCTAGGTTTCCAGGTCTCCATGCTATCAACTCTGTAACTTTGCTTCCTTGTTATGCAGGTGATATGAATGTGATAAGATACTTAGGTCTGTAATCCTTAGTTTCTACACATAAACCATGTATGAATGCTGTGTTTCAAACTCCCAACTGTGCGTTGTTTGGGGTTTTTTGCTTTTTCCTAAAATGGTCTGAAGTATAATAGCTGGCATGTATTTCTAAAAGAGAGAAAAAGATGAAAAAATACAAGCTTTCTAGAGCAGTCAGTGATAGGAAAGATTCCTTAGACCTTTTCTAAATTTGCTATAAACTTGCAAATTTAATTAAATTGTTTTATTTGTTTCATGCATAATTGACAAGGTGACAATTAACTACATGGTGTGTTGTCCTTTGCCTCAGGTATAGAACACTAAATTTGTGTGCTGAGGAAGTAAAATGAATGAAATGGCATGTCAGAATTCAAAAACTCAAAACCGACAAAAAAGGAATTACTTTGGCTTCAGCTGTTCTGTTTGTATCTGTTCCTACCTGTTAGCCCGGGCACCTGCATTTAGTACTAGTTAGTGTCCTTGATTTCTGCCCAGTCAGTATGTTGTAAAGGAACCTTCATCCTGAGCAGTAAATAAACAGCAAACCCCTCCGTAAGGTTTAGAAAAAAAGTCATAGAAATGGCTGAAAAAACAGGAAAGTTGCAAAGTTGAGTTGGAATGAAAACTGTTTTCTTCCTTATGTAAAGTCTGGGTACTTCGTTTGGATGACCATACTGGCAGTCCAAAGCCGCGGCAAAATATTATCCCTTTCTACACTTAAATTGCAAACAGCTGTCTCTCTTTCCATGAATGAGTGAATTGTGACAAAGAAATTGAGTTGGGGAAAAACTGTTAAAAAATAAAATAAAACTATCCTCATTAGAGTCTCCATCAACATTTTTACAGCAAAAGTGTTTATCTGAAAACCTATGATGTCCTTATTCTGACCGCAACACTTGCAGTTGGCTGGTGAAGCAGATCGACAACATGCACCACAGGTGACCGAAGTATCGAAACAGAGAAGTAGAAAGGGGAATATCCTTAAATGCTTTTTTAAAATATAGGATTAAGTTGTCATTAGGTAATCAAAAATATTACGTAAAATGTGTGATGCCAGGAGAATCCGCAAGGCCCTGACGTCTATCGTCATTGATTTGGGCATCGAGATGTGTTGAGAAGAGACAAGGTCGCGCAGCCATGCAATGAGGCAACATGCATAGTCATAGATTTAGAGCATGCTTGACTGTTACGGTCTTGATATTTCTATTAAGACTGGCAAGCACGTCGCTGTCTGTGTTGCTGCCTGAGTCATGGTAGTCCTTGCATCCTGCCCTTACCCATAATACATATTTTTCTT
This sequence comes from Leptosomus discolor, assembly GCF_034619465.1. NCBI lineage: Eukaryota > Metazoa > Chordata > Aves > Leptosomiformes > Leptosomidae > Leptosomus > Leptosomus discolor. The sequence continues at coordinate 20,719,478 of NC_141403.1, forward strand.
ATAGGAAACAAAACCAGGAAGGTTTTCTTTAGGAATCCAAAATCAGGCACTGTGAAGATTACTTCTTCATTGTACTGTCTCCAGGATAGCAAAGGATTAAAATAAAAAATCTGCATTATGTAATGAAAGTTTTTGTATGTGTAGATCTTCAATTTTTGGGCTACGCCTGTTTAAGCTGATGCTAGTTTTATCTTCTATTTCAGTTTACAAGACCAAGCTATTTCCTTGCAGTAGAGTTGCTGGGAAAACTGAGGTATACACCTTTTATTTTTTTCCCAAGGAAAGCTAAAGAGATTAGGATGTTTGGCTATACAAATAAATCGTAGGAAGTAAAAAAAATAGTACTCCTCTTTCTTTAGAGAGTAAACATGTTGTGTGTGAAAATTAAATTGATTGTGTAGTTAATACAAACATTTTGTCTCTTCCCCCAGACATTCTGGGGCTGGAGATGTAATTACAATTTGTAGGGTGAAGGTTTTTTTAAAGCACTGTCCATGTGTCCCGATTTGTGGCACTGGCTATCTGCAGAGCACAGATTTAAGAAAAGTTCCTTCCGTGGTGTTTTTTCCTGCTGGCAAGGTGAGCACCAAGGGCAAGACGTGTCTGCTGCTGCCTCCACCTGCTTGAGCAGGACACGAACACGTCTGTGGGCTCCACGCATTGTAGCTGAATATCTGCAGGAGCCTTTGGCCAGGGGAATAAATTCTGAGCTCTGTCTTTTAGCCCTCCCTGGACCTGTACAGCGGTAACTGTGGTTTCATCCACAATATTTTATCTGCCAACAAATGAAGCTTTTTAAGTTTTGTTATCTTGGAAGAACAAATCAAGCTTTTAACTTTCTTAAGATGCCATTCTTTCATGCTTTAGTTGTATCACTACAATTAGCCAAACACGCAAGTTAGATATAATAATTCCCTGGCCCAATATGCTGATAGAGACAGACAGCAGTGCTAAAGGATGTATCTATTTCAGGTAGTGTGTGGGTGCTTTCACTGAAATGCACCTTCAAGGAATGCTTCAGGCAAAACCTAGAACCTTTCTAAACACTGCTGCATTTATTAATGAATAGTCCCATTTCCTCTTTTCCCATCTTCATATCAAAACTCGATTCCACAGTGTTGAGAATAAAAGTGGATAATTTCTCCTGTCCTACTCTAAGTGGAAAAGCAGTGCGAGTGAATAACAAAATGGTTGTTCTTCTCCCAGTCTTCAGGCTGTAGAACAACAATGGAAGGGCTTGAGTTTGTGGAAGATCACTCTCAATCGTCTCAAATTTTAATGTCTAATTATCATGGAAGGAGATGTATTTTTTTTCTATTAATATTTTGAATAATAGTAACTTTCTGAAATGGTTCTATTAGGCTGATGTTTTTGGAAAACACTGACACAGCTGTCAATAGAAATTGTCATACTGTTTGCTTTGGTTGTGTTGAAATGTTTTATTTAGTTTTTATTTTTAATATGGAATTTAAATGATATGATACCTTTTGTCTTCATTAGGTTGAACAGTTTCCAAACTTTGAGTTCGTCACCGTTTTAAGCACAAATTTTGAAATCTTTTTCTCCTCCCAAAGGATAGCGACTGTATTTAGAGCTCCATGTTATTTTAATTCTTTTTGAAAATGACACTAAAGAAATCTTCTAAAATAGAAAGATAATTTGGCTTAAGTTACATACAGAGACAGAAAGGTCCAGTGACAAAGAAAATGCTGATTCTGAGGGGAAGCTGGTCTTCCTCACAACATTCTACAACCTGCAGCTTGGTATCTAAAAAAAAAAAATAACAGTCTTCATAGTCTTTATCCAATAACGTTGCTGAAGATAGACCAATGGAGAACTCAGGTCATTTGCAGCTGGTCAACAACAGCTTTTTTTTTGGTAAAAATATTTTTTGTTCCTTTTATTTTCAGTTGAATAACAACAAAATGAAACAGCTGACCTCTTCTGACTTTTTTTTTTGCCCCATTTTTTTGTTGAAGACATCGAGGTTCCATTTTCAGTGAATAAAAAATAAACTTGTATTGTTATCCGTCATTAGCTATTAGCTTACAGGGAAATGCGATTGGAAGTGCTTTATTTTTGCTTGCTTGCTTGCTTTCTAAATTATCAGAAGAGGAATAAAAACTGGTAACTAAAAATGCTCTTATAGGTTACCCTTTTTTGTTGTGTACCCGTCTCCGTGTTTTCCTGATGTTTGTTTATTTTCAAACAGAACTGATATAGTATTTTCATCACCAACCTTGTAAAAGATAAGGTAGCGTGTTCTGGAAAGCAGGGAACATAAAACCACTCTTGCCTGAAGTAGGAGAAAAAACAGTTAATTTCAATCCTGATGACAGTTTCTCGGTGAACAATAGTCTCCCAGAATTGACATGGAGAAGTAATGAATGAATGAAAGGAGAACTGAGTCACAGATGCACTTTGCAATCACTTTAGAACATCTACACTCTTCCAGCCAAAATACTATTAATACGTGTGTCAGCACAGTGAGTGAATCTCATAGTGTGAACGCATTGGAACAGTTCAGGAAAGAAAATGAAGAATATCCTCAGGGACAGACTTTTCTTTTTCTCTGAGAGACTCTTCATTATTCAGGCATTGTGATACTTTTCCTTTATTTGTGTAAAGATTAAATTGCACATGATTTCTAATGTTTCTGCTACTCCAACTGTCATAGGTCGATGACCTTCATGGAAGTGAGATAATAGATACATCGTCTGTTGCTCGGGCAAGTGCTGTTCTTCCACAGCCCAGTACTTTTCTATTGTTATAAGTCGAAAGCAATTAAATAAAAATACAAGAGAAAGTTTCTAGACTATCTTTAGTATTTCATATATGTCCTTAAGTAACTGCCATTTAACATTTATATGAGATATTATCTAACATTATAATGACCTAGAAGCACACACTGAGACTCTTCTACATGGTTGAGACAACAAATTAGTGAGAGATGTCCATGTATATTCAGCAGTGCAGTTTTTGGGAAGGAGCCTTCTCTTGTTTGAGGTCTGTAATCCAATAACTTGCAATTGATGGGTTTGTCCTCACATGCATTACTATGACTGCCAAAGTCCTATTCAAATAATTTCTTTTTATATTGCTTCACCTCCTAATGGGGGGGGGGACACGACAGACAACGATGGGGACATGACCACAAAACGTCCCCCTCTCTGTATTGCACTTATATTGCATAAAAGCTATGGACTCTACATACTTCAAAATTATTTTCATAGAGTAGAGACTTCCATTTCACTTAAGTAAAATACCTATTACTTAAGTGTCATTTTCAGTAGTCTGTTTACAGTAATTGTTCGACAAATTTTCATCCCTTAGCAAGTTGAGCAACCTTCATTTTTGTTTAACATCTTCCAAGTGGTCTAAGTGGACAAACCAAGATTGTAGATGTATTTCCATGGACTGAAGGATGGTTGACACGAGACTGATGCTGTACAGAATACTGTTGAATCTTGCAAAGGGGTAAAGCTCCTACGAAAGAAAGTGCATTCATGGTATGTGCACCTCTCCATTCACTTTTTTTTTTTTTTTCAATTCTACATGTCAATCATGTCCCCTGATTGCTCCCATCATAAGTAATACATTCCTCCAACAGTTTTGGAAAAACCTTTAAAATATGTGTTTTAAAATACTAAATCTGTAGAATGAACTTTTGGCCTCTAAAGATTTTATAAATAACGAAACAGAAGGGGTGGATACAGGCTTACTTCAGATTTTCAGTAACCAGCTTCTTGGATAGCACTCTGCAAGTGATATATTGCTTTTGTTATGGATATTGGAGAAAGGTCAACTTAAAACAGGATAAAAAAAATGTTGGGAAATGAATGTATGGATACCCTAGAATTGGCTGTGAAAAAGATAGGGAGATAAGGAAAATAATCACTTACATTTTTGGTCCTGGCAAGAGCTTACTGGAGAGACTTTACACTGTCATTTCACAACTGCTCCATCGCTGATGTCCTATGCACAAAGCCCGTGTTCTTTCCAAATATGAAATCTTGTAAAGCACGTTATGGCAGGAGAAGGTCCAACTAGTTTCCTTCTAATATTGGCTGTATGTAAACCAGCATACATGTCTGTGGCAATTACCCACCATTTGTATTATATTGGTCAGAAGACATTGATGTCGAACTGTTCTGTATAATATTATCTTTTTTTAAACATATTTCTTTTCAAATTAGTCTTTGACAACAAAAAATGTAATTATGTACAGTTAAAGCATCAGCTGAGCATTGTAGTATTTGATTTGGTGTGATATTTTGATTAGATTTAGGCAATGTTTCATGTCTCTGAAACAGTCTTGCTTCAGAGCAAGTAGTCTGGAGTTCACATAAGCTTTTCATCGATTGTAGGTATCCCGTTCTGTATTCTTTAGATGGTGCAAAAGAGAGCAGCCTTTTTGTTTCTGAAATGCATAATAGAGTTGTATATTGAATCAGTTGTCAGAACCATATATAGGAAACTGTAGGTCAACGTAATAATGGCAATAAAAAAGTGATTGTGGCTGATATTTATAGTTAGAATATCTTGAATATAGCTGAGGATATACTGTTGCAAAGACAGGCATCCGAGGAATACTCTTTGTACTTGATTCAAACTTGGGTAATAGGACTTGTGTTAAACTTCTGGAAGTGGTGCCCAGGGCAGAATTCTTCACAGTGCTCCTGGGAGTTGATCTGGATGTGGCCTTCAGGACACTGCTGCTTTTTAGGTTGCTCTTCTGACGCGTTTTTCAGTGGCAAACGTTTACAAAGTGCCTAATCCAGAGGCAGATGTACAGATTTTGTTTAACTTATCTCTGCAGCCTTATTGGAAAACTTTTCACTTTGTAACCCTGGAAGCTCATCAGACTGATTCCCGAAACCCTCCCATACCTTTATATCTCATAATAAAGCTGTCTAGTACCTACCCTTTACTACTGAATAACTAAAAGCACTGAGCTCTTGTAGGAAATCCATACTTGGCAGAGATGCGATAAACTGACTCAGCCTAACCTTGATAATAGTATCTTACCCTACCTTTGAAAATTTTTGGTGCACAGTAGATGATGGAACTTGCAGGACTGTTGAGAATAGTTTTATTTGAACGACATTCAGCTTCTTTATGCAAGAGAAAGTCGAGGGAACCTAGCTGGACTGGCAATAATTTGTCTGTCTGATTTTTCCCCTGAAATTTATGTGAAAGCAACTATTACACGTTATATTACTGAGATTTGCTTAATGTTCAATGACAGGATTTTTTTTCTTCACCAAGATAAAACAGAACATAATTTGCTAAGTTATATATGTTCTATGATGTCAGCAGTTCACTCATTGTTTGCCTATGCTGTTGACCTTGGCTGCCTGACAGTAGCCCACCCAGCTGCTCTCCCACTCCTCCTCCTCAACAGAACAGGAGGAGAAAATCAGATGGAAAAGCTCATGGGTCAAGATAAAGACGGGGAAATCACTCACCAGTTACCATCATGGACAAACCAGACTCGACTGCAGGAACTGCCCAATATTCAGAGATACATAGATTTTTTTTTTATTATTCTGAATTTTATGTGTATCCACGCATATATTTCATGAGTACTAGATGAATGACACCCTTAGAGATTTAAAAATCCATACAGTAGGTGGCAATTTGGGATAAAGATTGTATTTTTCTTAATATCATTACCAAAAATTGTTGCCTAAATAGGACCTCTGTGTGTTTTTGCTTCTTGCTACACATGTACAGAGAATGGGATTTAGTAACCGAACAGACAGTGAACATATGGAGACACAGTTAGATATCCTTACACAGGACTTCAAGCCTTCTTCATGCTCACCTTCTGCTTTCCTACCAACAGTTCTTTACAATATAATTTCCAGTCCTGGAAAATGTCCTGCATCTCAAGGACTGTTGCCTTGATCCATAGTTCCTTGTCTCTTCTTGTCCCGGACATGGAGAAAATCAACAAATTATCTGGAAACAATAAAAAAACCCAGAATGTCGATGAGTATTTCCGCCCCCCCCCCCCCCCCCCCCCATTGTTCCCGTCTACCTTCAAAAGCCATTTTCAGCTCTCACCCCTTCACCACTCCCCTCCCATGCTTTGGAGGATACACATAAAAACATTCTGCTTCCTCCATTTCTACTAGTTATTTTCTTCCTAAACCAAAATATCTGCAGATGGATTAACTCTCCTTGGGCAGTTTGTGAAGGAAACCTGCTTTGTAGAATCCTAAGTAGCTGTGCCACATATAAGGACCATTTTAGCTTATGACAGTAATTTCAAGTGGAAGCCCAGGTTGAGCAAGAGGGGTACCCTCTGGAAAACAGGATGATCTCTTGTCCGGCCAGTTCTGCAATGCCTTGCCACAAGGTCCAGCTATGATTCTGCAGAGGGAACAGTGGGATCCCATGTACAGTGCTGTAACTTCAGTACTGGTTTCTGTAACCTATTTTCCATTCGTCACCATTGGAGCACTCTAAAACTACAACTATGCTTGGAAAGGTGATTCCCCACCCCCCCAAGTCTCCACATTTGGTCCTCCCAGATTACAACTGCTGTTTTGTTTAAAGACTGGAGCTTAACACTTTGAAGTCATCAGCCGTTTCCTACCCTTAGGTTGTTTTTTTTCCCTGTCATCTCTATCCCCCTTCCTCATGAAATCAGTGGTGCAAGGACAAACATGTATTTCCTTTTTCTGAATGTTTTATTTTAATTTCTTAGTGGTCTGCTCTTCCAACAATTCACCAAACCTCTTTTCTCAGTGCAGTATTCTGCTCCTCATTCTTGATTGTCAAGTAAAAACAAAACCCAAGGCCAGTATTTGTTAGCTTTTAAAATCATATTTCTAACCTCACCTGTTTCTTGCCTTTCTCTTAATTATCTGCTTTAATGATGCAACTTTGTCTTCTTGTCCTTCTATAAGCAAATTAAACACTGCTACTAACTCTACTCTACTAACTAAATTACTTTTCTTTAAACTCTTGCTGCAAACCATTAAAATATGGCTTTCACTTAACAGATGGCGGTGTATTCCCTTTACAAAAGCCACACCTGTTTATCTGCATTATGGAGGACCTAATTTATTTTTCTTGATCATTCTGCTATCTCTGACAGAATAATTATTTCTCCTGTGCAGATCTTTACCTTTGGTTTAATGTTACCTTTACCTTTTGTTTAATGTTAGGGCTTTGACAGTTCCTTCTTCTTTATGCTAAAAACCCTGTTTCTAGACTGTTCTGTTTTCTCTTGAACTTGCAGCTTCTACACCTACCTGCTATGATGGCTCTGCTAATGGTGAAATAATCTGTCCTGTCTTTGTTTCTCTAAATATAAAATTCAGTTGTTGGCTTGTGATATCACAGTGTCAGAAGAGACTCACACGTCTATATGGCAGTGTGAATGCTGGCCACATAGGATCTGTGACTTGAAAATAACAAATATGCACTATGATTATTTATTCATCAATGAATTTATCTATTAGCTCCACTAATGATGTATTAGAGCATAATTTTTGCATATGCATCTATTTTGGAAATAGTACCCTAAAGCATGGGCTGATGTTATCCTATTTCGTAAGCCAAAGATAAGTCTTAGTTATCTTTCATATTATTGTTTGTTTATATAGGTAAATGCTACTTGAAAGGCCTATTAAGTTAGGGATTAATCTCCCATTTGTCACATAACAAATATTCTAAAAGCTCTGACAGGGTTAAATCAAAGATGTGTCTGTTACAGTATATCTGGCTTGACTTACCTTTTGAGCTGACCCTTCTTCCTGTCTCTCTTTCTTTTACAAACATTGCATTTTGTTACACCATGTTCAGATGTAATAGTTCAAAATATCAGTGTGGTGCCATCAAGCTATAACCTCAAAATGTCCAAACCAGATGCTTTTGGATTCTCAAATTTCATAGAAACCCCTTTTGTCTGAAGAAGCTTTAGCAAAAAGCAAACTTTTACTGTCTCATTTTAAAACATCGCTACTGGAGTTGAAGCTTCCAGCATTTATATTCCTAAAGACCTATTTATATTAATCCTTTAAATGTATAAGAATATTTCAATTTTGTTTTGAGTGTCTGTTGCTAATATCAGATTCAAAAACCACTTTATGCATCTGTGTCAGTTCTACAGAGATAGCTTCATTATCATTACAATACTAGCTGTCGACAGTACACTGTATGAGACCATCTTTATGTTGGCAAATTACTCCAGTCTTTTCACATAACTGGATGACAAATCCCAAATTATGGTGGGTTGATTTTATAATTTGTCCTTCTTTAGGCCTGTTATTGCCTACATGCGCTGTGGGGAAGAGCCCTGCATTGGCAGGGAGATGGAGCGTTGACTTATATAGGTCTTTAACTCCTACATATGTGTCGGGTCGCTAGAGAAATGGGAAGAGGTTGTTGGCAGGAGAGGAAGTCCAATCCTAGGACTGAAGTTATGTATGACTTAGAATTAAGTAATATGAGTGCACTAGTAGTTTTCTGTATTTTCTCCATGTGTTGTATGTTATTTTTCAAAACTTGTGGGGCTTGGGAAGAGGATGTTTTTATGTAGGTATAGTGTTTTTTCCTTTACGGTCTACTGCCAGCCTGCAAAGCCTCTGCAATCAATAAGGGGCAATGGGAATTCTATAACTGTCATTAACTGGAGTGTTTATTAATTCTCAATTAGAGTGCTAATCAGTCTTACCTGTGCAAACTCATTGAAAGGAATGGGGTGATCCAGTTGTCATCCGAGGTGTATGACTAATGTGAGATCACAAACATTTCTTTGGGGGAGTAATTAGGCAAGTCTAGGCAATCCTGTGCAAGATTTAACCCATATAAAATTTAAGACCCAGGAGTGAGTTGACAGTTAAGGCTATGGATATTGCTGTAGTCGTTTGGGTGCAATTAGCTTGGTATTTTAGAGTCGTTATTCCGTATGGGAACTTTCTTTTAAAGATACAAGGTGCTTTGTGCTTATAAGAACAAGCTGGTGCACTCTCCAAGATCACATAGGAAAACACCATTTTCCTTTGCATCTCTAAAAGAACAGAGAGGAGAATTAGTGGTTATCAATAGGCCATCAGCATTTGCACGTATGAAAGTTGTTGGAGAATCAGGGCGAAACACTTGACCTCGCAAGGGCCACTGCACACTCTTCTCTTCTGAAGAGATCTGTTTTTATTGCACAACATTACTTTAGTCACTGTTGCATGTTGATGGGTGGCAGCTGCTCCATCTTTTACCGCTATCAGTGGAAAAAGACTTTTTGTACAATTAAAACATACATATATATTAGTCATGGAAAAAATTAGAAGGAAGAAGTGGCTTAAATTGTATTTTACAGTAATAAACAATAATTTCTTTAGGGAAAAAACCAAAACCCTTGTACCACTGATCAGAAGAAAAAAAACCCAAAACTCTTTTAATAAAGAATTTTGCTTTATCAAATATTTAATCTAAACGTTAAGGTCCGAATTAAGAGATTTAAAATACTCCTGTATTCCTTCTTAGATCGTACTCACCTTCAGCTTGCATCAGCTTTATGCCTCTGTTTTGTTGACATTAAAACATTTAATGTGTGCTCTGTAGCTTTGAAAGTCAAGTCACAGGCAAGGTTCTCAGCTGGCAAATATCACTTGTCGCATTTAAACATCGGAGTGAAGTCAAATCGTACCACAGTGGGATGTCCTCTGTATGGGTTGAAAACAACCCAAAAGCTTCCTAAACCACAGAAGTAAGCAGGAAGCGTTCTCTAGAAATTGCACTCCTTTCCTAAAGGAACTCCACATATTGCTGTGAAACTTCAAAATTCAATTTTTCTTTTCCCTTACCAAATGCTGGATTCTATAGTGGGAATACTTGCTTTTTTTTTTTTTTTTTAAACAGTTTCGGATGGCAAAAATACCAAACAGAGAGATGTTAATCAGTATTCTTGTAAGTTAAATAAAGCATTTAAAGGGTGAACTTGAAACGCAAATTGTGCCTGCTAATCCCAGTCAGGTTCTGTGCTTCTCGTGTACATGATAATACTGTGAAGCTGACAATGGGATCAGTAAAGGAGGGGTAGGGGTATAACTGATGTAGCAGACAATAACACAAGAAGCAGTGTTGACGTTATACATCATTAAGTATTCCAGCATTGTACCAGTTCCTGTTCTTTGCTCTCTCTCTTTTTTTTCTTTGTTTATTTGTTTGTTCCCTATCTTAAATTTTCTTCTCTGCCTTCTTTTTCCTTAAACCTTCTGACTCAAATCCATGTTATCTTGTTTTTATTCTGAAATCATCGGAAAGTACATAGCTGGAGTAAATCTTTACTGTTTCACCAAACGCTTTGCTTATAAAATAAATGCCCCCCTCTTTTATACAGCTTCAATTGATATGCAAAATTCGAACTTCTGTAGCTCAACTAATAAATAAACTGATTTGTTTAGCCCCATCTGTGTGAAAATACAAACTCACACATGCAAAAGAAAAAAAAAAAAGAGCTTGGCACCTTGGCTGAATTCTACAGAGTCATTCACAATCCACTTAATCTGGATTTTCATTTGCCCCTGGATGGTAGCTTCCTTTTATTCTTAGGCTCTCGGTATTTTGCTTTCAGACTTTCAGCAGTCTTGTTTTTCTGCGTAGCGAGTGCTTAGCTGTTCCTCTCTGAATAAGCTATGTCTGGTGCTAGCTCCACGAGCTTACTTCATTATAGTTTATAATTTGATCCAAAGACACCTGCTGAAAAGAACAGACGGAATTTGTGCGAGAACGTACGCGCGCATCCGGTCACTCACTCTTTGGTGAAGTACAATAAAAATGCACCTCTCGGTTGCTCTGATAGAAAAGGTGATGTGCTGCAAGAGATATTTTTTTGTAATCGGTAATATGAATCTGATGCTTTTGCTTGCTAGTGTTTGTTGCTATTCTCTCCTCTATAAGCATGTTTATCGAGGTCTACCGAAAGCCCAGAAGCCCATAGGTCAGAGAACAGCATTTTGATGGATTATGGGATTGTAACTGTCCCTGCCAGCTGACAGCTTTTATTGGCTGGGAGGATGAGCCTGTAAACCTTTATATAATTATTGTATTAAAGCCACTGTGCCTCTGTGTTGCTGGCGCTTGTTCAGGGATCAATGTGAAGATAATTTCAAAAATGAATAGTAAGTATTGATCGTCCCTTGGTGGAGCCTTATCAGTGGCTGAAGCAGACTACTGTAGATTATAACTTCAATGTCATTTATGATGATATGATACGTATTGCAGAGTAGCAATTTAAACAAAGGGCTGATTTAATTCACAATGGATTTTTGTAGCGTGATGGGTAATAAATCACAATCTGTGTAATTTTTAGAAATGAACACATGTTGGCAGTAGTTCAGGGCAGTTCCTCGGAGATCTGAAAATGACCAGGGAGGGCAAATATCAGCAGCGAACCCCTCCTGAATGATTGGCCCTTACTTGGTTCTGACATTCAGATGACCTTGGGGCCTCTGCTGGCAGCTGCTGGTTAATTTTCTTCACTGAGGACACAGTTTAACTTTCTATCTGTCTGCCAATTACCTGACATTTTCAACTTATCACCTTCTATTTTTTAAATTATTGGAGGCACATCCACATTTTGACACTTTTTTTAGGCAAGTACTTGTTTTTTCCCTGCTGCTGAGACATCTCTCTGCCAAACTGCTGTAATATCCCTTTTACTCAACAAATTAATAGCTCAGCTAACTGTGAGGTGAAAAAGCATAGACGTTGTATGGAAGATTACAAAGCTTCCTTTCAGTTTAGCGAGAAAATGTGTGTGTTTGTGTGTGAGCATAAAAAAAGCAAATGATACCTGAAAAATCCCCCAACCCAAGGTCATTATCTAAACACACATATATAGCAACTGACGGGAAGTACTTTAAGCATATGACATATTTTAGTCCTCCTTTTTCTTGCCAGAATGTTTTTTTTTCCAATCACCAAGAAAAATCTCTTCTGAAGTAATGTGAAGAGATTGATTTCAACTGTGCAAAAAACGGGTCGTCAGGAAGCTCTCAGGCTGAACTGACAGTTATAGTCTATAGGTACTTTGTTAAGTGTTTTATGCAGGTGCTCATAGTCTTGCAAATAACTCTAATCAAGATGTGCCCCTAAGAAGAAACGAAATCCTAAAGCAAGGTGGGTTACTTTATTTTGTCTGAGTTTCACGGCTTTTGTTTTAATTCAGAATGTAATGTTGGTTGTATATTTCTGGTGAATTAAATGTTATATATTTTATTTTATTTTACAACCTTATAATTCCATTTCTGCTGAAGTCCTGAAAAAGAGTTATGAGTTTAAGAGAAAATAAACAATAAGTTTATGGGGATCAGTCGTATCAAAATACTGAGGACTAATAAAAGATAATAATTAAACCTTAACTGCTTAAAAAACGCAGAAAATTTGAAGAACAGTACAAGGAAATGACACATGTTGAGCACTGTGAGTTTTGAAAATTACACGAAGAATAAGGGACTAAAATGCCATCATCATGATATGGAACCTTCTTTGGGAGAGAATTAAAGCATGTATATTATGCATGTAATTAAGTCTCGTTAATGTAAGTCAGCCATGAGAATCTGCTTAAGCGCTTTCCTAGAAAAACATGTTAAATCCAAGCCATAGTGATGCAGCTCAGAATCAGATCTGGTCTGTACTAGCTTGTTTTGCAGAACTACTATAAATGTGTGCGACCAAACGGTGTGTGGGTGTTTTTGGCACGCCCCACTGTGTGGTTACCCATGTTAGAAATGTTTGCTGGGCTTGCTTTTGACACGTAAAATTTCAACCTTGACCTCACAGAGGGTCTAGCCTGCCTTGCACCAGACAAAGTATCACAACATTGCATTACCAGAGCAACTTGTGTGAGACTGTGGAGAACCCATGGTAGGGAAGCTACCATTTCCTATGGAAACTGGGAGCAATGTTCTTCCGTTTCTTCATTCACAAAAGCATCTCCTCTGTTCCCTGAAGTTTAATTGCTGCCTCGAACAGGAGAGAGTCCAAGTTTGGAGCTTTTACCAAATTCCTACTCTTCTGAATCATTTTTCTCTACAGAAAAGTGAAGTTGCACATCTCCTTTAAGTGACATGTTAAAGTGATCATTCAGACAAGAAAAATTGTAGGAACTAAAAAATCTGTGTAGAAACAGAGGACCAGTTATCATAGCCAGATACCTCATACGAGGGCCTGACGATGATACATTTGGACAAGGCAGTTTAGGTCTACACATAACTTCCAAAATGGGGGCAGGGGAGGAAATTTGCAGTAGTATCCAAGTCTTTAAAGCTGTCTCTACAGTAATCAGTGCAAAAAGAAATAGATCTGCGTGTAGAAAGAAGCAACTGTCACTGACGACCCAATATTCATACCTATTTTGGTGAGTTAATTTTGGATTAGCTCTAATCTCGTCATGTGGACTGAATTCACAGTAGCAGCTGGAGAGCACTAAATTTAGTTTACTTGAGTTGCATCAGAAAAGAATCCAGTCACGTGTTTTTTAACCACCCCACAATGCAAACCAAAGCACAATAACCAAAGGCAGTCAAGAGATTAACTTCAAAAGTGAGCTGCCAAACTAAAACATCCACGTAGATCTACCGAATGTCCTCCCAACGTGTAGCTGTCCCTCGTTACATTCCAACACTCTCATGGGCTATGCTTGTGGTAGAATGCAGAACATTTCTGCTCTTTGAGAATAAATATGACTTTCCAGTCAAACCAAAGAAATTTTCTTTAATTCTTTCTACATTTGAATGTAGTTTCTTTAGTGCCGTGCTGAAAATTGCAGAATTTTTCCTTATTTTGCTCATTTAAAACCGGTCTCATCACTAGGACATTCACTGGTGTCCTCATTTTTCACTCCAATGGATTGTATTTGAGAAGAGAGGCTCCTTAATGGCCTAATGTGACACGTTAGAGATTGAGAGGAGTCTGTCTGTTGAGGCAAAACAGCATTTCCCTTCTTCCAGCCTCCCTTGCTGCCCATGACCCTTGCTTTGGGCACGTCCGCACTGGATGCTGTGACACTACTCTTGTCTCCCCGAGTAACTGGATGCTGCGAAGTTCTGAGTGGCTGCATCAATAATTCAAGCACTAAGTATAAAAGCTGTTGTAAATATACAACAGTGTTAAAAAATAAGTATAAAACCTATATAAACTATAATGCTATATTGCAACATGCAGATGGGTTACATTCTAGATGTCATTAAATCTGGGGCTTAAAATATTCTTTTCTAGACATACTGATTTGATTAAATTTAAACATTTTATTAGAATGGATGGACTTGTCATCAATTTTTTTCATGGGAATTTGTTAGAAATAAGGTAGAATGATTTTTTTTTTCAGATTTTTCTTCTCTTCACAATGAAAAAACCAAATTTTTTCTTTTTTTTTTTTTTAGCTGATCTCTCAACTTTAAGATCACCTCTTAATTTTAAAGAGGTTTATTCATGATAGCTAATAATTTGCTTTGACGTTAAATAGGAAATTATTTTCTGACTAAGTTTAGCTCTAACTTTTCTCATTATTAAGAATTATTTGGTAGATGATTTATGTGAATGTACAGATTCATGGATGTTGATTATCCAGTGTTGATTCCAGGATAAAGATATTTGGACTAGAGACCTGGGTTGAACAGTGCTTTCTTTGTCCTAGTCAGAGTGAGTGTACATTGCAATTATTATGCTTATCAGTATTTCAAACTAAAAAACAAATGCATTTTCCACAGATTGGCTTTACCCTCCAAAAAAAGACAGCGTATATTTCTTTTATGAGGATGCACATTGTGAGGAGTGTGTACTGTGAATGGGGACTTTTTATTTATTTTTGTGTTTTCTAGAAGGGGGAGAGGAGGAGGAAATTTTAAATGTATAATAATATTATCAATGTTAAAACATTGATACATAGAGCCTGCATCCAAAAAAAAACCCCAAATTTGAAACAATAATTGAAAATTAATTAATTTTGCCTTCAGTATATATAGAGTCATGGAAGGATTCAGCTTGGAGGACACTTCCAGAGGCCACCCACTCCTGCCTCCTGCTCAGAGTGGGTCCAGCTGCAGCAGGTTGCTCAGGGCCATGTCCAGGACAGTTCTGAGCACTTCTGAGGACAGAGATGTCCAATCTACTCTGGTTACCTGTGCCAGTATCACCCACCCGCCTGGTGAGAAAATCTGCCCATGCTCAGTGTTTTGCCAGTCATCTCTTGGCCTGTCGTCACACACCTCTGAGAAGAGTCTGGCTCTATCTTCTCTGGACTCTCCCATCCAAGAGCAATAGACAGCAGTGTGGTATCCCTGACCCTTCTCTTCCCCACAAGCCCATTTTCCCTCGGCCGCTCGTGTACATCCTGTGCTCCAGCCCCCTGCCTGCCTTGGTGGGTCTCCACTGGGCTTGGTCCAGTGTGACACTGTCTTTCGTAAACTGGGGAAACCAGACTGGACATGGCATCCCTGAAGTGGTCTCACAAGTGGCATTTAGGAGGGAATATTAACGTTCCTCTTTTCAACAAGTTCATTATCAATCCCCTCGGCAGTAAAGTAACTTTATTCTGAACTGACAAACTGGTTGACGTGGTTGTCTCAGTAACCACTGAGGCTCTGTCTGTCCTCTTCCTCTCTGGATTATCCTGAGAGCCAAAGCACATTGGCCAGCTAAATTGCCTTTACTTCTCCTTTATTGCCAGAGCAATGCTAAAAAGCAGACAGACAAATGAGAAACATGAGTCCGGGTTTCTTCATTCAGCCTGCCCTTCTCATATCCACAGCATCTTGCTGCTCTGTTTTCCTTTGCTATCTCTTTTCTCCATAGAATCTTTTTTTTCCCTGCCCCATTTCTATTTCACTTAGCCAGTGTCCCAGAAGATGAATTGTTTTTACAAAAGTAATGGGTAAAATGGTCAGTAGTTTGGAAATCTTTGGTATCCACGAATTTTGAAAAGACTTTATTGTTTGATGTTTCTGGCCCTCTGAAGAAAAAGTGACTGCTGTATTTCTTAAAATATCTGTCTTTAATTAATTTTAGTTTAAACTCATCAATTTACTTGTAAAATCTGAGGTAATTTCTTCTGAATTTTAAGTGCACACCATTTCAGAGAGAAATGTCTTGTAAAAATTTGTTTGAATGTCTACTTCAAGTGCAACACCCAAGCTAGCTGTAACTATGCAATGGAGAGCGATGCTTCTTACAGAATATTTTTCAAACATTTACACTAAATGCCTGTTGACCTTTAACTACAGCATTGTGAATTCACCATGCAAGTTATTACATAAGTTAATGAGGCCTTAAATTGGGAGATTTTAGAAGATTCTACTGGTTTTGGTAATACAGTGGGAAGCTGTTTAATGTGTAATTCTCCTTTACAGTGAATGATTTTTTTTTTTTTTAATTGAGCTTTTAAACAACTAACGTAACTATCTAAAATGGCTCCACTGGTTTCAAAATGCTGTCTTTTATTAGCTAATATTGACTTTATCCATTGCAAGGATCAAATTTGTGCAATATTATCTTTCATACTTTTTATAAAATTCCAACAAGAACAATATAAAAAAATATACAGTATTTGGATGAACACTTGAGTTCCTTGATGTCATGTTTTTGTAAGCCTTTGTTTAAGAATTTATTTTTTTTAATTGGGCAAAAAGGGAATATGGAAGTTGGTTTCAGATATTCTAGCAAAAATATAAGCTGGAAAGACAACAGACTGCTACTGCTTTTTCCTTTGCACAGTCTCTGTAGGCTTAGGCAAACTCATAAATGGTTTCTGTTTTGATTTGATCACATTTGCTTTGTAGTCACTTTGTAATGGAGGCGGTGGTTAGTTATTCTAGTTAGTCTTGCTGATCAAGGATAGCCCTGTGTGGGTTTTGAATAAGTCAATTTGGTCTGAAGATTCTAGCATAGTAAATGAGCAGGAAAAGTGCAAGGCAATTCATACTTTTTTGAAAGTGGCAGGTGATAGGAAAATGATATTTGCCTAGACATCATATGAATGTACTGTATCATTTTTCACAGTGGTTTTCTGTGAGCAGCAGCTATTTGCTCACGTTAGTCCTTCAAATTAACTGAATTAACTTCTAGATAGTGCCTCTAGCAAAACAATGCTCTCATCAAATGCAAGACGTTTGAATAGAGTAACTGCAATGCTCTCTTCAGTCTTCTTTCTTTTGCACCTGTCTCTTTTGGAGAAATGAGACCTTAGCATCATTACCCAGGAAGATGAACCCTGCATTACAAACAAACAGTGGTGCAAGCTTGGAAGTGTAAAGGGAGTTGTTTGCAACAGTTTAAATCTTGAGTGAAGATCTTACTGCATTTCTTAGAACAATGTATTCTGTTGCCAGAGCATGAATAAACTAATTGTAGTTTAAGTAGTGCGCTTTATAAAGAATTAGCCTTCTTTGTATAAATGGAGCTGTGATTTATTAATAATCTCAGTCATTATTTGCTGTGGAGTAAGTTTAGTACTGCACTCATAAGTCACCATCTCTATTGATATCAACAGTGAAATTACAGTGTAATCAGTGTAGGACGTGAAGCTTATGTGACTAAAACAAGTGTACTTAAAATAATCACTCAGGGCTCAGTTCGTGAAGCAATGTAAGGTGCCCTTCGCTATGCAACGTACTTTCTCACTTGCACAATTGGTCCAGCAGAAAAGGAACCGTAGATCACTTTTGTACGTAGTTCTGTGATAGCTCTCCTGAAACACTGAATCAAGTGGAATTTGGAGTAATATTTATTTCTTGCTAATCTCGCTATCTATAGAATGTAATGCCCAGGTATTTCAGAAGAGACAAACTAGTTTCCCAGTCGTATTGTCAAATTTCCCACCATTGAATGTGTACTGGTTATCTCCATTTATGCTTTTGGTTCGGGACAGGCTTTACAAAACTCTGCCATTGAATTACCAGCCTAACCAATAAGGGGCGGTGGGGGTAACCAAACTTCCTAATTTCATGGAATGCATGTCTAGATTTACGTGTGAAAAATGGGGCCGTAACCACATCTGTTCAGTCCCAGGAGCCAACCACTGCTCTTCTGCAGTCTGAGATCTTATCCCTATTCCTTACTTTCTTCCATTGTCAGAATTTTCACCTCCTATGCATGTCATCTTCTTAACACCATTTGTCAATGCTAAAGTAACGGTTGTGCATTCCTTTTAAATCCATTCTAAATACAGAGGGAGAGGCATAGTTATTCCTTTTGCTGAGCTGTACAGTAGAGATTTCTGATGCATGAGCAAGTCCTGTGTTTAAATCCTGATGACAACTACAGTAGGAAAAAGCAAATTTGTTGCATATAGAGATGAAGATGAAATTCATAAGAAAAGATTTCATGCTGAAAATACATCTGGCAATTTTTTAGCTTTATGGTCCTTTATGCCTGTAATCACGAGTTCTGCCTGCAGTTCTACACTGATACTGCTTGATAATTTTTTGTATACTATATCCACTGTATTTTAATGTAATTACATTAATTGAGGGTAAGAAGATTCCCTTTGCTCAAAATCCAAGGGGAATAGAGCTTTCCTAGAAATGGGGCTAAGTTGTTTTGGGCTGTTCTTGGAAGAATACACTTAAGTGCGCTCTGGAAATCTGCCTAGCAAAGGAAAAGACCTGATGTCACGGGCTCCCACCTCCGCCAAAAAGCAGTACCCATAGCTTTGCACTGCTATAGGAACTGGATCACAGCTCAGGTCTGGGAGTCAGCAGCCTCTGCTCAGCAGAGACGGCACCTCACTGTACTGCTCCATAAACTGCTCTGGTGGTGGCTGTGCCAGGAAGGTGGAGCAGCTGACATTTAAGAGGAACTCCTGGACAATTTCGGAGCACCTATCTCTGCCGGTGCTTCTGCACAGCTCTTTGACCACAGGATTCTCATCTAGTCCGGTGTAAATGTAGGCTTGCCCCCACACCGCACACTTGTCCCTTGCTATTCTTGCTCCCCAGAAGGTTTTGGGACAGATCCACTGGTTGGTAGGTTTCACTGAGGCCAAAAATACCACAGTGGCATGAGGGAAGAGGATGCACCAGGACTTGCTTTGTCCATGACAAAACTTCCAACTTTTTTTTCCCATGTTTGATACACCAGAGGTACAAATCAGATTAGAAAGGGATGGGTAGGTGGCCAGCTGTCCTGTAAGCTTCGCCCAGAGTGCTCATGACTACTGTTATACAACAACGAGCACAAACAGCCTAAGTCTCGTGAGCAGCATCTGCTTTTCCATATTTCTTCAGTAAAGTTTATCTTCAATTCACAGCACCCAAGCAGCGACAGAAAAGGAGAGACAGGATCTGAAACCGTTTGCATTTGTGAGAAAAAGAGGTTATGTTGTTTTCTGACAGGAGGTTAATGGAGAAATCTGTTCACAACATGGTACCGAGTGTTTGGTAACAAACAATGATGTGTGCATGTATATGCAAATATTATATAACCACTGGTGACAAAAATCATCATACACAGGACAAGAGCAATTTTTAAAGCATTGTTGACAGACCATAAAGCACCTTGTTTCGAGAGATACTAAATCTGTTAGCTTGGAGACACAGACATGTAAGGTGGAAAGAAGATTTGCTGTCCGTGCTTACTGGCAGCAAGGATCAGGGAGGGGAAAATGCATTAAGGAGAAAGAAAGAAATAGCTCAAAGAAAAAATTATAGTAAATGTGGCCTTGAAAAATGTGTTCAGCTAATAATAGAAAAAAAACCATGTAGTGTAAAAAGGATAGAAATAAGGATCAGGAAAGAGAAATATGGACTAAAAGGGCACAAAGAAAGGAGAAATACTTCTCCCTAATACTTATTCAATGTATGTAGAAGAATTTATAAGAGAAGGAATACAACACAAGCAATGAGCAAATAAATAATATTTTAAATTATGAAGTACGTCACAATTGCAAACTTCTGTTCTAAATGTAAATTTGAGCTTTGCTGATCTTGCAAATGCCATATCTCATTGGGCCTCAAAGAACTCAGGAAAGGCTCCTGTGCGATATGGTGTCTGGTCAGCATCAGATTCTTTCTTATATTTGTGCTTTCAGTTGTCAATTAACCTTGGCTAAAGTTAGTGCAAATATTAACACAAGGCCAGGGTAGTTCACTTGCTGAACAGTGAATTTCTCATCAGCTGTTTTGATATAATTCAGGTATGAGACAGCACCTTCAAGCCAAAGCATCCAGAAAGGCAACACAATTTTAAGTCTGGGACCAAACTTTTACTATTTCTTTCAGAATTCTCACAACTGGAAAAAAAATAGTGTTCTTAAGCGTGGGGGGCATAAGGAAGCTCATTGTGCTAGCTGTTGCGAGATGTCACAAACAGTTCTATTTAGAAATGATTTTGTCATACCTTTCGTATCAATAGAGGACTGCACAAGGTGCACAATATGAAAAATGAGTTGGTCCCTTTTGCATATGTTGCCCTTTGCAGTTATTTTAGCTTATTGTTTGTTTTGCTTTTTGAAGTGAAAAGCCTCGGTCCTTTTGTTACATTTCTTCAGGAAAGGAACAGAGATAATTTCAATGATAGTATTTTTTTTAATCTCAAGATAATGTGAATGAATGTTTATGGCAGTCTATAGAGAATCATTTTTCCATGCTTTGTTCCTTGTTTAGCCTTCAAATGCAGTATTTATCAGCCTGCAGAGCAAAACTATGTGCGTGCCATATCATTACTAGCTCAGGGGGAATCATTCGAACCAATGTAATTTACTCAATATTGGTCAGTTTGACTCCTGACCCCAGTCCCCTGACAGTGTATCCTTGGCAACCCCTGATGTGTGTTAAGTCAGGATGTGCTTATTGGTCTCATCTGTGACAGCTTGCTAAAGGCTGCTTAACATAGCTTGGTCTTTTCAAAAGAAAATTAAAAATCCAATAATATACTGAATTCTGATCAGACTGGTATTTATACAAGCACAGAAACAGTAACGTTTATTTTCAGTTCTGCAAACTGGATTTCCCATTTCAAATGGAGAAAAGAGCTTTTGGGAGTAAGTTTTAGAGGAAAAAAAAATTATATTTTGGAACAATATTCACAAGAAAACTAATGTGGAGATTATCCAAAGGTATGTCATCTTTGTGAGACATTTGCAAAGTTTTTATGTTCCATTGCTACTTACGTATCTCAAAGGTGGAAGACGAGAATTGTTCTCCGTGTATACACAGCATTGCAAAGCCGTTTAGAGTACATTAGTGTAGGTAAGAGGAGACCTTGCTCATTGATCTAGAAAAAAGTCCCTTGAATTGTTTTACGGTTTCGTACCGTTTGTAGTTGTGAACAGCAGCAATTATACAAGTTTAACCAGGAACGTAATGGTTTTTCGTATCTGGTGTAGAGTTGATGTAAAGCCAGCAAAACATGGCGTCCGTGTTTCTGGAAGAAGAGGGCTTTGACCATACATCTCACAATTTTTCACTTCCCAGTGGCTGGTATGATCCAATTAACCACAGCTAGTGAAAAAAAAAAAAAAATTAACTAAAGCTGCATTAATCTTTGACCAGGCCGATCCAGATTTGGAGTGATGGAAATGATACCAAGGCTTACGGTCCGTGCGACCCTGAACTGGGCACGCTGCCATGGGGAGAGAAGATCCACCTGCTAACCCAGCACTCTGCCGCACAGCTTTGTACACCAGCGTGAATATCCTACAGAGGGATGCAGTTCAGACTTCAGTAATCAGCAACAACAACAAAAAAGATAGAAACACAAATAAAAGCCTTAAAACAAAAGGTGGGAGTCCTTTTAACTTCTTTTTTATTTCGTTGGAAGTCTACCTCTTGAAAGCAACCTCTGTCAACAGCTGCATAATCTTGTAGAAATTTATTATAGGCTCTTTCATTAAAAGGATGTGTAAACACGTCCTTTTATTGTATGTACTATTCAGGTCCTGATTATACAGCCATTGTTATAATTTAGAAATCAAGGGTTCCCTGGAAGATTGTTAAAAGGTTGGGAATCTGCTGCAAATTTTCTGTCATTAAGTGTATTTCGTGAGTTTTCAGAATACTTGAGTAAACTATGTTATTAATTCTTTGAGTTTATTTTATTTTTTTTTGTTTCAAACCAGCAAATGGGGAAATACCGTAGGAAAAAACTCTTTTCTAAAGAGATGTAGCAACGTGCTTCCAGGAAAGCTCTGTTTAAACCACCACTCAGGGAAGCAGTAGTAACTTTAGGGGCTTATTTTCACTGTTGTGCATTATGAGCTGAGGTTGCTGTTTGTTTCAAGTGCCTCTTGTCTCATTCAGCAAGCACCATCCAGTACTTCAGTGAGGTAATGATTCTCCACGCTGTCTTCAACAAGGGTGTACAGCACTAATGTATTCCTAGAATGCATTCTGGCTACCGACTGGAGCAACAATCCTGTGCAAATATTTGTATGAGATGATGTGCTAAAACTGGTTGTATTCATGTAGAGGTGAATTTTATCTAGGCAGGCTTGATGAGACTGTGAGGCTTGGGATCCGAGACATTGGGTGATTTTTCTTTGGTGACCTTTTTTTTTTGGTTTTGTCACAGGTTTTTTTGTGTTTGGTTTTTGGGGGTTTGTTTTCAAATTTTTATTTCTATGTTCGCTTGAAACTTCCAGTAAGCTTTCTCAGTCTCAGTAGCTGTGCTGGGAAATCTTCCATTTGCCTACGAGCTAAAATGCCAGTTAGAATGTGTTATCTTCTTTCCAGGACAAAAGCACATACTTGTTAGAAAGATCTAGAATTAACTTACGTTCAAGCACGGCAGAGGTACGATAGAGGAAAGAGTCCTATCAGCACAAGAACTTGAGGAAAAGAACTGGAGTTCTGTATGGACCAAAGATGTCTTTCAACAGTACGAAGTAGTTGCCAGTTTGACGTACCTGGCCAGCAAAAGCAGATTTATGACTGCATTACAAGCAAGTGCTGAATCAGAACCAGAATGTGTAATGTATCACCAGCTCTCAATTTTGGGAGCTGATACCAGCTGGAATGCTGTATTTACTGCAATGCTTCAGTGACAAACCTATGGGGTGCCATGGTTAGTAAACACTTAATTTTATTTTTCTTTAAAGTATTGGAACATCATGGTTTTGACTCCTGGCCAGAAATACTGTAGGGTCTGTGTGTTAAAGACTTTCAGAAAATATTGTTTTGCACGTTGTTTGAACTACGTATCTAAGATAATTTCTCTTCATAAGGCTTACCATATATATTCAGAGACATATGCTTGTAATGAGTTTTTGAAATAACTTACTAGCTAAGACATTTAAATAGTGGTGTAGTTCTGAAAATACAGATTGTATGATAAAATATTGTACAGCTTTAGAGGACTGGTATGAAATCTTATTATTCTAACAGGCATATACCAAGAAATGTACTCTCTTAATAAGTTTTGATGTTCCATGTTTTAAGACATCAAACAAACTATTATTTTGTAAACAGTTTCCGTATGTAAGGAAATAAATACTGGTCATATCTCAGTTTTACAGTATCAACCCAAGTATTACATAAAATGGCTCAGGTGCTTTGTAACTGTCAGTAGAGAAGAAAAAGGGCAGTAGAACAGAGGGGAAGTATAGCATGCACAGGCTATGAGTATATAATTACATGTGCACATGTAAAAAATATAGAAACTCACACGAATCAATAGCAACTGTCCAGTAATTTTAATTTTCTGATAGAGATATAATTTTATTAATTGAAATGCTGGGAAACTTTAGCATTAAGATCTTTGATTGTTCTCTTGGAACCAATCTCATTTTATGTGTTGGTTGGTTGGTTGGTTTGTTTGTTTTCCCTAATACAGCATAAGCCATCACGGCTTCTTAGAAATTACCTCTTTATTTGCGTATAAGCATATGGTTACTGACGTTAGTACGCTGGTGTTTATTTATTAACCACAACTATAAGTGTTGCATGATGTAAAACGGCTAAGGTAAATCTAGTCACCTGTAAAATGAGTTTAATCTGTTTCTTCTTATACCTAAGACAAAACCCTACACACACTGACATTCCAGCTGATAAAAGTTTTCGCTGAATTCCGTAAGAAAATCCAGCTGGCTGCAGATCTGCCTGATTGACCATAGCAGAATTAGGACCTCATTCAGGGAGCCTTAGACTTGCTCCTTGGGTTGCTCGTCTAATGTCTTAAAACCTGAGGAAGACATAAGCATGCTATGGTTCCAGTCACACCTATACTGTCTTATTTTTTGTTGGCACAGATAATTCTGTTTTACCCCAAACCCAAGGAATAATTTTCACCCAAAGGAATAAAGAAGGAATTGTTGAGTTATGTCTTAATTGGGAAGCATCTGAATTAATTTGTTATAGATGCAGTTCTTTATTATAAATAAAGGCAATATACAAAAACTGTTTCAGTAAAGAAACCAGCCAGCAATGCACAGCATCGAGTGACATATTCTAGTTGTAGCCTATTGACCACCGAATCCTTCACTGCAATGGCTTCATGTACTCAGCTTTATGAACGTTGTTTCACTAACTTGAAGCTGTGGTAAGTCTTTGAGGACTACAAGTTACTGAGGGATAGTGTGCACCCATTCACAATTTATGAGTATTTCTCAAAACATGCTTTGCTAATTTCTTCCTAGTTAAACTGCAGCCCTCTTACAGATGTACTAAACAACAAAGCTGAATTCGTGACAATTCATAAACAATCTGTTTATTCTGCTTTTGGTATTAGGTGGGGGATTAAAACAGGTAATTGTCATCTTATTTTCAGAGGTTATCTGGGATGATATGCAGCACAGAGTTGGCTGGTTCTGAGCACTGACATCATGAGCAGGTGTTTGAACGCTTGATAATCAATATGTATGGGACTAATTTTTTTTGCCCATTTTTATAACATTTCATATATGCTAAGGAGAGAGAGAACACTTGGTCAATTGACCGGTGCATTTCAGACAGAAAGAGACAGCATATGAGCAGGGATAGGATTTGTGCATCTTTTAGCAGAAAGGAAATCCCAGCATGCGGATATTATGTATGTGGAAGTATGTCTAACGGAATTTACAGGAGAATAAAGAGTGCTTTTAGCAAGTCCAACTTGTCTGAGAAGATTGAACTAGTGAGATTACCCTTTCATCAACACACACACATTCTCTCTGTCTCACACACAGACACACATACAAAAACAAACTTGTAATGAGTGGGTACTTTATCAAGGCCTCCCTCCATCCTTCATTAAATGACAGAAAATTGCTCTTTGCTGAGTTTGTCAATGCAGCTTTCCCTCCCAGAAGCCCATTTGTTTCACATGCTAGCACAGAATATTGCAGGAATTTGCAGATTTTAAATGACAAATGTGTCGAAGTTTACCCAGTTCTGAATCATTCTTTTCTTAGACTGACTACAAGGTACAGTAACTCCCAAAGCTGGACTGGAATTTTTATTTTAAGTAGATCTTACTACTTCAGTAGTAAAACAGTATTGGACTGTGATCTTCTCCTGTTTGACAATGTCCCTAAAGGATTCTTTTCCTCCAACAGCCTTTTCTCTGTACCTTATGTGATAGATGTAGCCATTCTAACCCAAGAGCATGAACAAAACAACGAATGCATTCCTTTGCTGCAACTCCTCTATGCTTTATTGAATTTGCCATTTTATTAATTGCACTTACATGTAATGGAGATGAAAGGATGTTTTTTATGAGATAAAAACTTAACGGTTTGACACCATGAAAGGAAAACAGTTCTTTCTAGCACCTTTCAGGACAGAAGGCATTTACAAATAGCAGCCGCTCTGTTGCTTTGTTAGAGTAACGCTTTGATGTGTAGGATTATAATCAATGTAAATTATTGAGTTTTGCTACTGTGCTGCGTTGAAGGTATAATGCGTTACTTTGTGCAGCCATTATTTATTTATTCATACCAAGAAATTAGCTGCGTAACATTTTTTTTTCCCTGAAATTCTATTTTATAAGCGTGAATTTGTAAATACAAATTTAAGGACTTGTCTATGCAAGTTGTGTCCAGATTTCTAGGTTTCAGTAAACACCTACCAGGTCTCATTGCTGCATTTACATATGCTATGAATTTCAATCCAAACAAACGGAGACGAGTTTTAGGACAGAGCCTGCAGCATGGCATGTCCTTTAATTGCCATTTACATAGCAGAAGAATCATTAATTTCTAATTCACCTATTATTCACTCTCTTTAGTATGCTGTGTCAATGTCAGTTTTGGGGCAGTGGAATGGATGTGGCTCTGCATTGCTTTTGCAACCTACTTTTGTGTATGTGTTTTTCCTTTTCTTCTCTTAATGCTTTTTTGACCTTAGTAGAATACTACTTCGACATAGGCAGTTAAGGGCTCTTGTTTGGATATGATTTATGGTGCTACATTAACCCTTCATTGACCTAGAAATGCCCTAATATTAAAACAGTTTGACACACAGAAAATCAAAAGCCCTTTCATTGGAAGTGCTATTGTCCGCATCATAAGTTTCCCCGATGTGATGCCACTGTTACACCATCAATTTCCTACTGCTATTGAACACGGTATTGAAAAACTAATGGACAGAATCCTTTGTCATTTCTGTCCCAGTGATCAGCAAATAGCTCAGTGAAAGTCTTCCCCTTCGTATCACTTCAGGCATTTCGAGATGACACATGGAAGGTATTCGCTTCGCGTTTTATTAAAGGCAGGGGAGGGCCGGGTGGTGCCGGGCTCCGTGTAACGCCTGCCATCAGCCAGCTCCCACGGACTGCAGCGGCGGCTGGAAGCGTGCGGTGCCTCGGTGGGGCTGGGGCTGGAGCCCCTGTCATCTGATGCGGTGACACCACGTTCAGATTTGTTAAAAGGAGAAGTAAATCCTTGCGGAAGATTTTCTAGAGTTTAATAGCAAACAGTCGATAGAGCTTTTGTATAAATCCAATCAGCTGTAGCTATTATAAAGGTTTATTAATTTACAAATGAAATACTTTTCTGCGGCTGGGATAGTAACCTATTGCTTTCTGCAGAAATTTTTAATGAATGTTTTCTATTTAAGCCTACAGCTTTTAGCATGATGTTGAAAACCCTTAATGCATTTTTTATAAAGCTGCTTGATTCTAGAGTGCTTTTCCCTACTGGAAATGAATATATTTCTATTTTCAATTTATGTTGTAACTGCTACCTCTTCTTAGTTGCACATTTGGCACCTAGGAGACACAGTTTTTAAGTAAATCTACTATATTTTCGCAACATATTTTTAATACCGTCAGTGATCTTTGGTTCCTTGATTTTGACATTCACTGAAATCCAGTCCCGAACAGAACACAGAAGTTACTGCGGTTGAGCATACAAATATTATCTATTCAGCAGTTAACCAAACTGTGCAGTAGAACGATTGGGGGCGGGGGGGATGTTTAAATTATTTTTGTAGTAGACTGCTCTTGCTTTTTGATCGGAATTTCTTCATCACTGGTTATTGATACAGACTCCTTTTCTGTAGAAACCCCAGCCTTCTGTTCAACTGACCTAAAATAACCACGACTTTTATTTGGCTCTTGTGAGGGACAAATGTTCTTTGCTAATTTAAAAACGTGAGAGGTCTACTCCGTGCGTGGGCTGGGCAGGCCATTTAGAAAATGGACTGATTGCACCTTGAGCAGTGGGGAAAGGTGCCAGCTGGAGGCCAGAGCAAGCGCCTTATCAAATTGGTCCCCATTCGCGGCTACACGGACGTTCTAGCACCTCGCCGACCTCCCACCGTGGAGTTTTGAGCGCGTAGGCACCGGCGACACGCTCTCCAGCGGTCTCAGTGTTGCGCTCGCTTTGCTCGGGCGGGTGATGTTTCTCGTCCTCCCGCGGCGCAGCCGGCTTCGGGGCCAGCCCGCGGGTGTCCGCCCCGGCGCAGCAGGGTTCAAGGCTGCCGTCGCTTTCTGCAGGATTAGCCAGGGCTGCGCGGATGAATAGCGCGCTCTCGGAGCGCGCCTGGGGTCAGAGGTCTGCGTGCACTCGTCAGATCGACGTACAATTACATTCCAAAAATCCAGAATAACTGAAGGCGGTGGATTTATAGCAGATTTACACCCCTATAGCTGTGACACGAATCAGCAACCTGCTTTGGCTGTTCCCACTTACGTGAGAAAAGGATTTAAAAATTGCACCACTACTTAGGGCCACCTCTGATTGACACTCACAGGAGAACAAGTGATACACTTTCATATGGGATCAGTGCAAAAGAGGGTGACTTCAAAAACTCTTAAAACAGAAAACGGGTTTTGGCAGAGTCTTCGACAATCTGCAAATTTATCCTACACGATGCCCACATTTGTGCTGCTTAGTTATGGAGTATTCATACCTCTTTGGCGTTTACACGAGTTGTGTAATGATGTAAAGTAAAAATAATCCCAAGAGAGATTTAAAAAGATAAACAGAAGCAGCTGATAAATGGTGTTTATATCTGAGAGCAAAGCTTCACAGCTAGAGAAAACAGACAATTTAGTCTGTAAAACTGTAAAACCAGTTTCAAAATTATAAATAAGCTTTTGTAATATCAGTACTGTAAATATCTAAAGATGAAAAATTCCTCCCTTCATCAAATATTGCTTTCATAGAGAACAATGTGTGATGATGTGTTTTCTGGAAGGTAATGTGAGTGCTGTCTGTGCAAACATAGGAGGAAGCAGGCTAGAACCTTGGGCATAAATTTTAAAATTGGTCTGTGTAAGATTATACGAACTCAAGTCTAATTCTTATTGTGTAAATGACAGCAAGGTAATTAGTAATACTAGAGACTGTCACTGATGACCTTTAGGGTCACAAAGCAATGTACTTCTCCTTGTTTATTAGCTTAACACAAAGGATCATTATGATAATCCACATGTTAAAAAAAAAAAAAACCCAAACAAACTTTTCTTTAATTTTTTGCTAATACAGTCTTCCAGAGGAAATATTTGTGATACATAACCGACTGTTATCATAACTCAGTTCTCTCAGAGCTATGTTTAAACACCCTGTTATAAAAAATAACCCACAGCTTTATATAGCGCAGTACCTAAGCCTCTACAGCTGGGTGTTTATTTGTATCAAAATAGTTATTTTGATTCTGCTAAGAAAGGTCTCCATTTGTTACTAAGATAATTAATTCTTTGAAAAGTTACCGTCTGTAAGTTCATTTTCTCCCCTATTTGTCTTTGGAATAGGCGTATTTTTGTTGTTTTACTGTACTAAACTGCTTTGGCTGTTTCATAAGGGCTGAGTATTTCACTGAGCTCTTGCAATATTGAAAGAATCTATATTCTGAGAATTTGAAAACATGTCAGCCCACCTAAATTACATATTGATCAGGTTTAATTGCATGCCACCCATCAGTATTAGGTTTGAAAATTCATAAAAGAGAAATAATGTACTCTTTGTGGATGATTACTTCTGGGGCATTTAAATGAATTCCATCACTTAACCCTGAGCCGAGACAGATTATTGAGCCTTGCAATCTAGCCAGTCAAAGTCCAATGCAGTAGACCAGCTGTTTTCTAACTATCAGGGAAAACCAAAGAACAAACAATATAAATTTATATAGATTTTCTTTTAAGGAAAATAGCAAAGTAATATGCTAAATGTAAACATGCATTTTTAAATTGTTTCATGAATGCCCATTCTGGTTTTGCCAAATAATGGTCTGCATTTTTAATTCTCTCTCATGTGCCATGTGTAAATTCATACTGTGATTATGATTTCAAAATTAGAGAAATACTCCTGAGAAAATTATTCTCCATGCATTCTCATTTTAGCTGTGCATTTACTTGTATATCACCCACCCCTTATCCTCACTTAAAGGCTGGGAGTGTCGGTTTTTATTCACACTCAGTGTGTTTTATAGCAAACAGTTTTCAAGGCTGCGTCCTCAAGAAAGTCAGACTGGCGGAGAAAGAGTGTTTGTTATTAGTTTTCAGAGTGTTCTTTACGTTTAAAAATTATGCTTGTTGGTATTGGGTGTGTTTTAAGAAATTGTGCTTATGTATGTTTTTCTCTACAGAATATCAATACAGAGTAAAAAGGACCAGTTAAAATCATTAGTTTTGCTTGGATAATAGTTTAAAAGCTACATTTTATTTAGACACTTTGAGGTAATAAATATCTGTGAGCATAATTAACTGTCTTTTATCTAGGTCTGCTCTTTAGTGATGCCTTTATAGGACCTTTCGCAATGTCTCCTCTTAATGCTTAGTTTGGCCTTGAAAATTATTTTAAGAGTTAAGATATAGTAAAAGTGTTTTTCACTATTTTTCCCCACTTGTTAAATGGATGTCTCATTTTCTCTCAAATTTTCACCATTTTTCCTTCAAAATTTCTACGTTTTGTGGGGCCTAAGGTCTCAGTTTTAACAAAATAAAATAACCTGCTTTAGCAAACAGGGAAGTCTACATTTGTGTAGATGGTCTTTCGATCTACCATGCACCTTGACTTGCTGTAGAGTCTGTATAAACTCTGGTTCTGATCCTAGCTAACATAAAACTACATAGCTTCAAAAAGAGGATAGAAAAGCTCTACTTTATTCACCCTGAGAATTTGGCTGTCAGTATTTAATGGCATATGATATGTGATGACATATTATATATGTGATATATCATATTACCATGACCAACACAGTTATGCAGTCCCTAGGAGAAAAAAAAAAAAGAGTGGGTTGTTTTTTTCCATTGTTTCTATATGAAAATTGTTCTGCAAATAAATTGGTAGTGCAGGCATATACACATTTCAGTGTTGTAGTACTTAATCACTTAAATGGGTGACTGCAGATCAGAGACAAAAATCCTGTCTCATGCCCATAGCATGTTTGACCCCTGAAGCAGGGATCTTCTTCATTGCATAAGAGATGAGAGTTGCGTCAGGCCTCACAAGTGGTGGGCTTAACTTATACGTGGGTTTGTAGTCATCAGAAAACATAAACATTTTTTTACTGTGTTTTTATTGTATTTTCCTTCATTTTCCTGGCGAAGACATCAACTGATTATTAGGCAATGTACAGACAGGGAGGTAAACTTTCCAACCTCTCATACTCATCCTTTCATGTTTCTTAGTCGACTAAAGCTATTAGTCAAAATAGAGTAGGTCCAGTATTCGGGTACAGAAAAATTTTATCAAGCATGGCACACTACTGCTGTTGTTTCAAACCGTTATAAGAACGATAGGTTGGTGAAGTAACTGGCTTCCTAAAGCCCAGTTATTTGCTCTTAGGGAAACACTCCTTGAGCAGGGAGATTTTTAGTAAATTGAGTTTAAAACAGAGTTCAGCTGACTTTGGTTTTCTAAAGTAACCTGAAGATACAGAAATAAAGTCAGTTTAAAAAACCCCACCAAACACGCCGAAGCAACAAAAAAATTGGATTAAACTTTTCTTTTTCCATTGTTTCGTGATTCAAAGGTAGGAATTCTTACGTATTGTGCTTTCTTATTGGGACAAATCTTATCCCTGTTGGAAAGTAACTGCCGATTATGTTGGGTCCAAGCTATTCCCTTTGCCAATTATATTCAGCCCTTATTAAACCTACCCAAATAATATTAAGAATAGCTGCAATGTATTATCAAGTTTTACATGACTCCCATTTCTTTATATCTGTCCATGAACAATGTCTATTAGTAAAATCTTGCTCTTCAAAATGTTTACAGAAAATTAAAAGCAACCTCCTGAGATTTCCTCAACCAATGAATTAATATGTTTTGTAATGAAAATAATACGACTATAAGTAGACGTGTTCAGGACACAGTATCATAGATACAACTCATACACTGCTTGTCATGTGAGTGAGTAAGTTCGAATGCTGAAAGCCATTCTTGAAGCAGTACAGACAGTTTTTTGCTTTAGATATTTTCCTTGTATTATTCTGTATTTAAGCCTGTAACATCACAATTCAAGAATAGAATTCAAGGCAAAATTTTCTAGGGTGAAAATTGTCCTTAATGACAAATTGGTCATCCACCTTTATGACTCAAAACACAGGGGATAGCTTTGTACTGTTGTGCAGTAACGGTAGCACTAAATAATTGAGTTGTTATGTAACGGGAAAAAGCATTTGCTGTAGGTTGGACTTTTACCTTATGTTCTTATTCTTGGCAACATCTTAAGCTCTTTAAGATAATGCTTACTTACTGTACGTTGGGAATCTGTGCACGGGATTTCAGGTCATGATTGCTAAGGGATTTTCTTTTATTGCATATTTCTCTCATTAGCTGTGATCAAATACTATGATTTTAAGTAAATGCAATTGTGTAGAGTTTGATAATACTAAAGCTTTAGCTGGAGCATTTTTGGGAGCTAGAAACTTGGCATGTTAAAAGTATCTGTAAATTTTTCTGTCTGTGTGCATTTCCCTTCTCTAGCAATGTCCCTGAAGTTCCCATTCACGTTGGGGTTACAGCACCAATCCACTTTTCTTCTGCCTGTGGACAAATCAATAGCAAATCACTTATTACTTACTGAGTACATAGGAAACAAATCTGTAGAAGTCTAGATCAAAGAATGTGCTTATGGCCTCCCAAATTGAAGCTTACCACCTATAAATCATCACTACCTGTAGTCAGTGAAGAATTCTGCAATGACTGATGTGTCGGGTTCGATGTAAAGATTTCACTGTACCGTCTCTTCTCCCCCAGCTATCGCTTTGCCACTGCTGGCTCACTTTCTCTCACTCTCAACACATTTAGTTTGGAAGACTCAGAATCAGATGAGTGTGGAGTATTCACACTGTTTTTGCCCCCTTAACCTTAAACCGTTCTCCGAGACTGATCTCACAGCATCCGTTAACTGTCAGGTCTAGCTCTTAGGGATTTGTCAATGTCAATCCATTATCACTTGGCAGGGGCCATCATAGAGTGATACAAAATCCCTGTGTCTCACCTCTCTCATAATATCCGAAACCCATTGCTCAAAAATCAGATGGTTAAAAAAAAATTCTGAACTGAAAGGAAATGACAAGCAGGAAAATTCAAAATGACAGCTGGACACCAACTGTAATTTATTGTGCATATAGTACAAAGGTCTCAGGAATATGAGCATTCTGGATGATACTCAATTCTTATTGAAGTCAGTGGGAATTTTTCTATTGACTTCACTGGGGACCAAGATTTCATCTTTTGTATACGTAGGCTTCTAGGTAGAAGGGTAAGGAAAAAAAAAAGAGGGAGAGGGAAAAAAAATGTTTCCTTTTGAAACAAAAATGGAGTATTAAAATCGTTGCTTTTTTTTACTGGGGGAGGGTGAGGGAGGAGAGAAGAAATCATCGCTTCGGGGTATTTGGAATTTTTAAAAGTTTCACGTAGGCGTAGAATAGAATGAAAAACTAAAACATCTTATTTTGGAAATGTTGAAAAATATATTTTCCTATGTTGGAATCAAATAATTTTGCTTTAAAAATGCCCCCAGAAATTGGAAATTCTTTACTCTTTTCTAGTCCTTCCAGCATGGTATCCCTCCCTCCCTCAGCTCATTCGGGAAACTGTTAGAATAAGTTTATTTCTCACTGCAACCTTTTTTCCAAGTCCAATGAAGATGGAGATCACTTGACCAGTTTTCATTTTCTAAAATATTATGTCACATGATCCCCCCGGAATTTGATTCACCCTCTCCTCTCCAGAAGGGAGTCCCTGCCCTTTCCTTTTCCTGCTGGCTTTCCCTCTTGAGGGGCTTCCATGGCCTTGGCTCTTCCTGCTTACGCTGGCAGAAACCCAGAAGTGAAGCTGGCAAGGGCTTTACATCAAACTGAAATGATTTGCTGACATGTTAGTGCTTATATTGCTCTTTGGTTTGTCACCTCAGCAGTAAGCCCTGCCAATCGCAAACACGCTGATGGTGCATGATGGATTCCTGAAGTTCCCTGGTAACTTTTAGGTGAGTTATGGCTGGCTACACAAAGGCGGTGAGGAACCACAATAGTCCTTTTTTCCGATTCAGAAAATGTACAACAATAAAAAGACCAAGCTGTCTCGGTGGAGGTATAATTACATAGAGAAATGAGTAATGCAGAGATTGTTTTACAGGACTTACTAAAAAGGATGAAGAGCAGAGGACTTGGAGTTCTTAAATTGCTTTTATTGTGATACCTTAAAGTGGTAATGCCACCCAAACTAGAAACATTTGTAATAATTCAATTCACTGCAGGATTTACAAATTTTACTAATTTACTATTTTTCTAACAGTTTCCAGCTGGGATCAATAGAGTAGTCTATGGTGCTAAGTGGTATTGCAAGGTAATATAAACGTCCTTTTCCTGGAGTCAAGCTCACTTTAAGGGAACAACATATTAGGCATAAAATTGTTCTTTCTACTCCCGCACATTTGTTTCCCCCATTCATTTCCTTTAGTTTTATCCTGTGGGTGAAGTAATACCTCTCTAACTCATTTGTGTTCACTGCTCCTTCTTGTTGGGTTTATATCATAAGAATAGTTATGGACCAAAAGAAGAAAATTTGCAGGAGTCTTTGTAAAAGACTGTAAAGGGGAGAGAAGGGGTAGAGTCAGTATTCCACCTCAAACATCCAGTTCCTGTTTTTGCAAAGGACAGCGATTATTTTATGACTATAGTAAGGACAAGTAACAAATTAACATCAGAATCTACAATGATTATTATTTCCTTGTCTTATGGGAACTGCAACATGCACTTCAATGTCAAGATTGCATTTAGTCCAACCCTTTTGTTGGGTGTTTTGGGATACACGAGAATGAGAGAGGATTTTCTAACATCTAGGTACTTGGACACTTGTTTGCACACAGTGCCTGTTACCTTCCTAATACTTGCTTTTCTCACACAGACCATTTATCTATAAAGATATATTGGGCATCTGCAATTGCACGTGCCTATATTTTAAAATCAGAGCTTGAACTTTTTTTTTGTTGTTTTGTGCATTGTTAATTTTATTGTATTTGTTACACACTCCAATTTAATTATATATTGAACTAAATTGTCTTCAAAGGAATCTTTTTTCTAATTGTATTGAAGTAGTGAAGAAACTTTTTGATGATTCTGGGAAAATGAAACTTTTTAGTTCCTAAGTTTTGAGTGTAATGATTGTTCCTTACGTTGTATCATAGACTTGCTTTGGTGATATGTGCTAGGATTTTCTGTATTAATCTTCTCACTATTACATTCATTTAAATGAATCTTCATACTGAATGAAGTACTTTTTATCTCTACTTTTTATTAAATATCTTCATTATAATCTTCAACAATTAAAAAACCAATGTCATTAATAATCCATCTGAAAGTTCCAGCTGCATTTTGATTCATCTAATTTGCTTACAAAATAATACGTGCTCTTAGTAGTAAACTGCTTTTTAGCATATGTTAACTCATTCCAATATCACATTTCAAATCATAACCAGAGAACCATGTAAGTAGAAGTAAAAGAAATTATGACCTTACAGATTAAGGCTACTTTATCCCGATAGGTTTTGGCTGGGGTCTTCTACATAGGATAATTAATTAGAAAACTGTTCATCTGCTCCTTGCATGTCTGATGCGTTTCCATCATTTTAACTTTTTTTCTTTAATTTTTTCTAAGCATAACTCAAATGCTTGCCCACTGTTTTGGGTACCTACATAGTTATCACAACATTGTGCTGTAGAAAACCGTGATTTTCAGTTGGTCACTGCTGACAGTTTAGAACCAAAAGGACCATCCAGCTGCATTGCTACTTCATTGTTTTTATTCAGGTAATAAAAGGCTGTGCAAGCTCAAAGTTTCTGGACAATTGTAGGATAAACTTTCAAGACATGTGTCTGAAACTTGCCAGAATCTGAAATTCCTCAGAGTTTCATCTCTTCAGATCAGATTTTGGATTTTGTTTACAGCTTTGCTATTTCCAGTTTCTGGCCTATTTGAAATTACTCACCTTTCTATGATATCTTTGTTCTGCCTCCCGGGCAAATGGGAATGTTAAACCAAAAAACCAAAAGTCCCCAACATTATGAAGGCTCAAGCCTCCAGTTAATTGTTCTTAATGTAAAACACTAAAATAAGTAATTTTCGTTTCAGGAGGAGCTTCAGAATGAAAGGTACGTTGAAAGAATGCTACGCATTTCTCGTCATTTCCACAGCTGAGCTGAGCATATGCCTCTAGTGACTTTTATCTTCATTCTTTGTGAGCCTGTCTCAGAAAGGCACAAGTGGAAATGGAGCAGGAAACGCTTTCTTAATATAAGGCTGAGCACCTTGACCCAGTTAGGAAGAAATTTACCTTTTCAAGCCTTAGCCTCTCAAAAATTCACACAAGAGATGTATTCTTCTGTAGCAGTAAGCAGATGGTGCTGCCTTAGTGACTAGTACAGTTATGTCTTCTTACAAACCCTGTCAGAATTACCACCACCTTGTATTTCTATATTAAAAAAAGGGTAAACATTGAGCTTCGAGAGAAATATTTTTAATTTTGCCATCATTGTTTACCATATTATATTTCCTAGGATATAACCTGGATTCACTCTGTGTGTTCTGCAAACCATAAGTATCTGTGTAATACTTATGAGCTTGCTATCCTTTAGGTACAGACCATCAAAGTGCGTTGCTTCCCCCTGACAACATGCGTGCCGTCTCGCTGTGTGATGTTGTCACACAACCCAGCAGAATAGGCAAAGTTCTAGCTGTGCTTTGAAAGTGGAATATTAATTTTTAAAGCTGTGAATTCACTGGCAAAATTCTGAAGAACGGCAATTGTTTTTTGTTACTTCAGCCCTGTATGTCAAACAGTTCACAGAGTCCATTAACTTCTGCAATGATTTTAATCACTGACAGCAAGAAACTGCTCATTTGTTGTTCAAGTCCTGACTAATTTATTCTGCATAACTGGAGTCTGCATAGTGTAAGTGCTTCCAAACCATTCATTGTTACATAAACCTTAGTTATATCACTATCTCACATGCTCAAAATCAATCGAATAACTAAAATAATGTAATTGTGAGTGGGTAGTTACTTTTTTTTAAAGTCCTGCTCTGTCGATGACTCTTTTTATGAGTATGCCTGTTTTGTAGTGTTACTATAAATATTGAAGAAAGCAGCCCCAAAACCTTTTCTGAATCTGTAATGCATTGTTAATTGTATTGAGTTTACATTGTAAGGTTTCAGTAGCAAGGGGGGCCTCTGCGAGAAGTGATCAGGAGCTGTCCCCATGTTGGACCCACCACTGGCCAAAGCTGAGCCGCATCAGAGACACTGGCGGTGCCCCTGTGATAACATATTTAAGAAAGGGTAGAAGATGCTGCAGAAAGCAGCTGTGAGAGAAACTGAGCGCACCCTCAGCAAGTTTGCCGATGACACCGAGCTGTGTGGTGCAGTCGACACGCTGGAGGAGGGAGGTCGTCCAGAGGGACCTGGACAGGCTGGAGAGGTGGGCCTGTGCAGACCTCATGGAGTTCCACAAGGCCAAGGGCAAGGTCCTGCCCCTGGGCTGGGGCAATCCCCAGCACAGACACAGGCTGGGCGATGGGTGGGTCCAGAGCAGCCCCGGGGAGAAGGGCTTGGGGTGCTGGTGGGTGAAAGACTGAACATGACCCAGCAACGTGCGCTGGCAGCCCAGAAAGCCAATGGCCTCCTGGGCTGCATCCAGAGCAGCGTGGGCAGCAGGGTGAGGGAGGGGATCCTGCCCCTCTGCTCTGCTCTGGTCAGACCCCCCTGCAGGGCTGCGTCCAGCTCTGGGGGCACCAGCACAAGACAGACACGGACCTGCTCGAGCGGGTCCAGAGGAGGCCACGAAGACGCTGAGGGGCTGGAGCAGCTCCCTGTGAGGACAGGCTGGGAGAGTTGGGGGTGTTCAGCCTGGAGAAGAGAAGGCTCCGGGGGGACCTTAGAGCGGCCTTCAGTGCTGAAAGGGGCTGCAGGAGAGGTGTGGGGGACACTGTTTACAAGGGCATGTAGCGATAGGACGAGGGGCAGTGGTTTTAAACTAGAAACGGGCAGATTTAGATTGGATATTGGGAAGAAGCTCTTCCCTGTGAGGGCGGTGAGGCGCTGGCACAGGCTGCCCAGAGCAGCCGTGGCTGCCCCCTC
The DNA here is from genome assembly GCF_034619465.1 of Leptosomus discolor. Taxonomy (NCBI): domain Eukaryota; kingdom Metazoa; phylum Chordata; class Aves; order Leptosomiformes; family Leptosomidae; genus Leptosomus; species Leptosomus discolor. The sequence continues at coordinate 20,757,432 of NC_141403.1, forward strand.
CCTGGCAGTGCTCAAGGCCAGGCTGGATGGGGCTGGGAGCAACCTGGTCTGGTGGGAGGTGTCCCTGCCCTTGGCAGGAGGGTCGGACTAGAGGATCTTTAAGGTCCCTTCCAACCCAAACCATTCTATGATTTTATGAAATGTGAGAGAAACAGCCCTACAGGCATCAAGGTCAGTGAAGAAGGAAGGGGAGAAGGTGCTCCAAGCATCCAAGTAGAGTTTCCCCTGCAGCCACGGATGAGACCGTGGTGAAGCAGGCTGTCCCTCTGCAGCCCATGGTGGGCCATGCTGGAGCAGTTATCCACCCTGCAGCCCATGGAGGACCCTACGTCAGATCACATGGGTGTGCCATGGAGGAAGCTGCAGCCCATGGGGAGCCCGTGCTGGAGCAGGCTCCTGGCAGGAACTGCAGCTTGTGGGAAGGACCATGTTAGAGCAGTCCATGAAGGACTGTGGGAAGGACTCCATGCTGGAGCAGGGGAAAAGTGTGAGGAGTAAGGAGAAGCAGAGAGAAAGTGTTATGAACTGACTGTAACCCCCCGTTCCCCATCTGCCTGGTCCACTTGGGGTGAGGGGAGAAGGCGAAAGAGTCAGGAGTGAAGCTGAGCCTGGGAAGAAGGGAAGGGTGGGGGGAAAGTGGTTTTTGTTTTGTTTTGTCACTATGCTACTCTATTTTTAATTGGCAATAAATTAAATTAATCTTCTGCAAGTTGTGTCTGGTTTGCCGGTGACAATAATTGGTGAGCAATCTCCCTGTTCTTATCTCAACCCACGGGCTTTTTCATCTTACTCTCTCCCCCTGTCTTGCTAAGGAGTGGGAATGAGAGAGCACTTTGGTGGGCACCTGGCAGCCACCCAAGCTTAACCCACCACATTGTTTCAGAGCTATTTTAAAGTAATTCAGTATAAAAACCTAGCTGAAAATGCCAAATTTTTTTTTCTTCCTTTTTTTTCCCCTTCTCCTCTTCACTGTTTTATCTTCATCTCTATCGCATTTGAGGGGCAAAAAACCATTGTGCAGGGAAGGGATATGTTTTGGAGAGAAATAAACCCAAGCTTTTAATAATGCAAAATATTCTTAATGATAAAAAATGAACCCAGCGTGTATATTGCTCAGAAAAACGATTTCTTTCCCCCTACCATTGTATTAACAAAACAGAAGAAGGAATCTGTCGAAGTAGGAGGAAGTAGAGAAGCAATTTTACTTGAAATGAGAAGACTTTAGTAAATGGCCAAACAGGAGGTGGAGAACACAGAGGAATAGCACTTACAAATCTTCAAATGTTTTTGTAGTTCTTTCTCAGCTCTCTAAAAGGGCAGGAATGGGAAAAGATTCCTGTGCATTGAAGAAGTTCTGGGAACAATTTGGAATAGAAATCGCGGAGTGCTCTTATTCTTCTAAGTAATCCAAGTGGAACATAAAGTCTTTGCTCCACTACGGTCCTCGAGGTTTGAAAAGGTGAGAATGATGATGGTTGCACACTGATCTCAATCAGCTATTTCATTTCAGGCAGACAGACACCTAATAAGATGAAAGGGATGGAAAGGGAAGTTACCAAAGTTTGAAATAGAAATAAGATTAAAAAATATAAGTATTGCAGCCATTTCCTGTGACTTCGGATTTAAACTAAGATTTGTTCTCTTAAAAGATATGATTTGGTTGGGCTAAATAGGAGAATAACAACAAAATTCTGTGTACTCCTGTAGTCATAGGAGGCCAGCCATTCAAGATTATTAACTTCTTCTGGCTTTAAAAATCTATGGATTTGGTAATAAGTTCTCTATTCCTTGAAGAAAAAGGTAGGTTAAAATGTTCCAAATACAGATTATCAAAAAGATAGATTTATTGCAGTGAGAGGACATCAAAGAGAACCAAAAATACAGGCCACGCCCCCAAATTGCTGTGGTGATATGCCAGGCTCCCAAATTCCTGAATTCATTGCAGTAGGGAGGAAAGAAGAACACCTGGCCTGAAAGCCACGTACAGGCTTTTTGCTATTCTCCCTCACCATTCTGAACTAGATCCCAACTATAAAAGGTAGGTCGAAAAATGCCGATTGTTTCAGAGGCTGAGCTGCCTGGGCACATCTGCCAGGCCCATTACCAGGAATAAAATTTCCACACAGCTACAAAAGTATCAGAAGACTTCTCAGTGCGCTGATCAGTGGCAAGTTTTCACACTTGGGTTTCAAGTTATTTTAAATATTGGTTATCATTATTACAGGTTAAATCGGCATTAACATTTAAATCCTTGGCCTAGAGTTTTGCTGAAATACAACAAAATTGATATAGGCTAAGCTGGAGACGCACTAACTGGCAGTGTCAACCTCGACCTGGGCACATTATTTCTAGGTGAGCAACAGCTTCTGTATAATCAACACTGCGTATTTGTATAATGTGGCTTGTTTCTACTACAGTAAAAAAAGTTCTGGACAATCAACTGAAAGCTGCGTTCATGTTTCCATATCCAGGTAAGCCAACCCCTTACATGAAACAGAGGGTGCTGTTGGTGAGATGGTAAAGATCTAGTTTGGGGTTTACGTGGTGGTATTTATATCCCTAGAATTCGTCTTACATTTACAAGTCTAGTCCATGAAAAAAAAAACCAACCACCTGCTTTTGCTGATGAGTGGAAGCTTGCAACTGGAATTACTATTGATGCTGATCTTGCTGTAGTCACGGAGCCAGACTGAATCCATATGTTGGGAATGAGCACTAAATGCCTTTGTACCTTGGTGCAATTCGGTTCAAGGTGTTTTGGTCTACCTTCCTTGTTTCTATTTTATCATCAGCATGAAAAGTGAATAAAGCTTTTATTTCCTCCTCTATCTCTGTATTAACATGTTTTCAGAAGCATTGTATTATTTTAAATGATGTTTGGACAACTTTTGACTATATCATTTACATCGGATCCATGTCCAGCAAAACATACAACCTCCTCTTCTAGCAGGCAGAAATCAACAATTCTGGCTTTTTGTATCAGTCTTATTGGTGGTTCTTTTGTCTTGTTTGTTCGGTTTTAAATTAACAGACACACCTGCTATATGTGTTTAAGCAAGGAGCAGCTATGAACACCACAACTCAACAATTCAGTCCTTTTCAGATAACGTCTATGCCTATACTCTGTTTAAGGAGTGCATACATACCCTATTGAAGTCAGTGTTAATCGGTCGTTTTGCCCATCATCCTTGTCCTGGAAATGCATGGACATAAACTTTTGCTCACCTCCTTTCCTGGACAGGGTTTCAGAAGATGGTTTCAATTCAGATTTTAGCATAAGTGACTTGGAAACAAAAGGCAACACATTCAACTATTTTTTAGCTGACATTTTAGCAATACTTCATAATAATGAAGTAAAAGTAAAACACAAGGATCTGTCTCCCCCCCTACAAAAAAAAAAAAAAAAAACTGAGGAGCTAAGCTGCCAGTACAGCATGATTTGAGCCACAAATAGAATTGTATTATCAGCTTGAAAGTAGCTCTCAGCAGGGACTCAGACAGCAGACGGGATTGTATTATTTTGCCATTCCCCCATCCATCTGTTATAGAAGTTCTGGTTGGAATCAAATGCTCTTCTTTTTAATTATTTTTTTTTAAGAATAATCTAATTTTTGAATACAACCAGTGGTACTTTGTGTATGCACACCTTGCAAGTGTTTAGGAAAAATCTTCCTCTGCTTGTTTTCATCCAGGGAATTCAGCTCCACTACCTTTATTTCCTTTAGAATTGAGTTTGTGCCAATCCCAAATACCCATTTGAACATCTGTAACTATAGAATCTCCTCTGTTTCCCTCTATATTGTTTTTTTTTTTCTGGCTTGGAATGTCTTCCCCCTTGCATGAGATTTCCAAATAGTGTTTTGGCTCTTTTAGATACTGTCTCTTTCCTCTTTCCAGGAAACATTCTTGAACTTCTTTCATAGCTACAAGAAGGGAAAAGAAAGGAGCTCCATTACAAGGCATGCATTCCCTCCCTGCCCAATAAACTATCTTTTACTCTAGGTTGTACTTGAGCTATTGTCTGTTTCTGAAAGCTTCTCTATCTTGCATGAAGTGTGAAAATAATGGTCCAAGAAGGGAAACTATACCAGTAAAGCGCTTGTAAGGTATGTTCATTTATATTGGTGCATACTGCTTTTGTGCCGTATATGTCTCCCGAATGAAATAAAATGCAGCAAGAAAGGGGGATAACTGAACCTACATACTTCCCAGCATAACTGAACCTGTGTTAGAGATTTCTGCTGGTATGTATACGTTCGTGAGAAATTGCTGCTCGTTGTGCTTCTGTGGCAGATACACTCAGCAGAGGTTGGTGCTTAGGCTTAGCTCTACTCTCCTTGCAGATGGGATTTTTTCTGGGATTAGAAGTGATGAAAAAGGTATCTGTGGAAGACAGGAGGAGGTACTGACAAAAATGCATGCAATTTAGAAGTTGTCTTTGGAATTTTATCCCATTGATACTGTTACCATCTCCTACCAAAAAAGAAAAAAAAAAACAACAACCCAGAGTCCAAAGGAAATTGGCAGAGCAAATTTATTCACCTCAGGAAATTGTGAAAAGCCAGCCTTAGAAAGCTAAAGATTTTTTAAAAAGTATATTATTAATTCATTCAGGTTTTATAAACTACTTCAACAATACAATATAGATGCTACATACCATATAAAAGCATGTGTTTTTCTACATTTTTTGAAAAGCTCTGTGTGATAGTAGATTCAGAACAGCTTGAGATTTGGTGTGTCAGTGGAGAATTTAAGAATAATCTTTGGAGCTTTCTAGACTGTGGCTTTGTATGGGGTAGATTTCAAAGAAAGGCTTTTCTTTTGATTCCTGAATGAAAATACTGAATGTGTGTAGCCAGGTTGCCTGGTAAGTGTTTCTTTTGTTGGGATCTTTCATAGACTTTGTGGTACAAAACTGAAGTACTCAGGGTAAACAGTTTCTGAGGTTACACCTGCTATATTCTGCCTCAAAATACCTGCTTTGGGTGTTGATGCTTTCCAAAAAAAAGGAATATATGAAGATAATGAGTTCCTGAAAGTGTCCTGGTTACACTAGCATTAACATTGTTTGATCAGGGACCTCACAGAGAGAATCTCCTCCATCTCCAAAGTTTACTCACCTGAATATTTTGAAAATGCTTTAAAATGCACATACTTAAACAGCTTTATTAGAAAGTAGTTAGGCTGTAGTTCAGCATCACTGGGTTTGCGTGTTTAGAGCCACTTTGAAAGCAGACTATCAAAGAGGAGTTTCTGTGTTAATGATGGAGGGGCGCAGAATCACTTTCTGGAGTGACAAGGTGGGAGTTCTGTATCTCCTTCACTTAAGTGAGATTGTGTCAGTTCTTCAAAACTGTCTTCTCCTGATAGTCACCTTTCAGCTATTTAACTGCTTTAAAATTAACCACATGATGGCAAAACAGAGCAGCTAAGAGAGAAACAGAGAACTCTGTGCCTTTCATAGACCCACGGCACCGTGATGTGGAGGGGAGGCTGGGCCAGCGTAGCAGACTCTGCAGTACAGATCGTCCGGAATTTGGGGTCCCTTGGATGCTGAGGTTCAAGAGTATATTTGGATACAGGCCTATTGCTACTGATGATTTTATGGTAGTGCTTCCAGCTAATAAATGAAGGGACATGACCTGTGCTGAGGATGCCTACCAGCATTACCTTCCACCCTTGTACAACTGCATTTCAGTCTTGGCACCCAGAGTGCCCTTACTTCAGATTAAAAGATGGTGACTGATGCTTTCCAGGTTGGTTTTTTTCCTTACCCTTCCTCAAATCAAAACCCAAAAAGCTCAACTTCCATTTCCTAGAAAAAACATGATTCTTTACAGTCTGGTTCACTAATCAAGTTAATTTTGTGTCTGCAAACATGGCACATGCACGTATTTGCTCTTTACTGAGTTCTCTCTTAAGTGGTGTTTTCCAATACAATATAGTCTGAAGGAGATATTGTTATAGAAAATAGAGTAAAATATAGTACAGCTGTAAAATTATATTTCCCTTCACCTGAGGATTAAAGGGAAAATGACTATGTAAATAATATAACCCTAATGTAGTTTGGTTTTCTTCTTGTGAAATATATGGTCTACAAAATACGTATAAATTCAGCAACCACCTACAGACTGTTCATCAAATGTAGCCAGGTTAAGCATGTTATATCTGGGATTATATCTCTTCACAACTGAAATTATCTATCCATTCTGTGACATCAAGACCAGGAACCTCAATTATTCTTTGATCTTTCCCACAAGCAAGATAATAATTGGAAGTTGACAAAATTCATGTTCAGGTTGGGGGATATTGATTTCTGTTTGTCTCGAATCTTAACATCTAGAATGTGACTGTCATGTATACCAAAACATAAAATTTACTGTCTTCATAAAAGTTTTACTAAATCAGCCACCAAAGGAAGGAGTTATTGGCAGCTTTTTCATTACTAAACATAGGGGAAAGCACCTGATTATTTTTATATTTAGAGGTTCTGTGGTGACTTGCGTGTACATCAATAAATACTAGGTCACTTATGCACTCTGAATAAAATCCTTGTTGGTTTTAACGAATTACAAAATTATTTTTTGCTTGTTTATTGGCACAAAATACTACAAGAACCTGTTCTCTGCGTATGAATGTGTTCCTAGGTGTTCGTAACCACAACAGTGCAATTTTGTCTGTGAGTGCTGTAGTAATAAAGAGCAGGGTTATTTTGCAATAGTTCACCAAGAACAAATATCCCGATAAAGGCTGCAGGCATGACATTCACTTTCATGTCTCTGAAAGAGCTGCATTTTATTTTTTTTTAGCTTACCTTTGACTGAACCAAAGAAAAAAGGAATTTTGCAAGAAGAGAAACAATTTAATTTCAAGTCCGTCAACGTTTTCTTTTGAAAGATTAAAGCACTACATTCACACATGCACACCCTCTGCACTGCTGGTCTGTTTTCTAGTTTTGGTGTTACGCCTGGTTTTATAGGTAATCTTACCACTAGGACTCGGGAATTTTTCTGAATGTTTAGCATTGTTCTCTTTAAAACAGGATTCTTAAGGAGACAGTAAGTATTTCATGTATTTTAGTGGGGAGAGAGATAAGCAAGCTTCAAAATTACGTGCGACCAGCATACTTTACTTTTGAAGCAAGGGATACCTGTGCAGCTCACTGAATGTAAGTAAGCTTGTGAGCTTGTTGTTAGGGTCTTTCAGTTTAATTAATACCTGATGTGTCTTGATACATGACAGTACACTGGAACCTGTATTTAAAAGCAGAACATTTGGGAGCAGCTGGAGGAAATATATCATTAGCACACGAGATTTTTTGCCCCTCTATTAAATTTAAGTGAATTTTTTGTTACTTTCGTGAGCAACAACTTTTTAAACTATTGTGCAGAAAATGTTTCGCCTGATTGATCCAGCAACTGTAATGAGAGATATAGTTGTTCAGAAGCTTCATTTTGATTATAAAATTTGCTTTTGTCTCCCTGATATAGTGGAACCAAGAAATCTGTGCAATTATCACTTGGGGTTTTCAATTAAAATTACTGAATTGTATATGAAAATAGAAGTTTTCACGGAAGCTAACCTTGTTTGAATTGGATACTCGGGGCTGTGGAATATGAAGTGGAGTGATTACATTTCATTTTTGAAAAAAAAATTGTTTAGAGACAGTAGCTGGCCTGTTAGGATGGAAAGACAGGTGCTAAGTCTTCACTGAGTAAACAGTAATTGATTAGGGTAGAAAGGAAAACATATTAAATTCTGCATAAGTTTTGTTAGTTTGGAAAAAAACAAGTCATAAGCATGTAAAATGATGAAAGCTCTCTTATACAAACGTCCCTGTTCCCTGCATCGCTTCAAGGGAAAGTTGAACTGTTTGCAACCCACAGAGTTGGTTAGGAAAGCAGAAGGAAAGAAGTAAAGAGACTAATACAGAGACTGGGTCTGTGATGAATACACTGTGTGGATTCATCCCTTAGGTCTGTTGCTGCCTACCTCTCCACAGACACTATTTAGGTCTGGGTATTTGAGTTATGATGGTGAAGAGAAAAAGACCATCAGTCTCAACAAGACCAAGCTTGTTGAGACTACGGCTTGTTTCTTCCCTCAGTTAGTATTGAATTATGTTGAATTCACTAAATATTCTACCTGAACAATTGTCAATGCTGGATGTACTTCTGGAGGATCCTGTACCTTCCTTTCCCGTATCAAAGAGCCTGGTAGTTAGGACAACCAGCTATGTTGGCCTGATATCCTCTGCCTCGGCCAGTGGCCAAGAGTAGCTTCTTAGGAAAGCAACTATGAAGTGATTTTCCCACTGGTGCAATTAACCAAAGGGTCCCTAAAACACGGTGTCTCTATTGCTTTTTCTTGCTTTATGACTCATTAAACCCTTGAGTGTTTAAACAAAGTGTAACAGCAATCCCTAGGAGATATATTCTACATGTGGTGAACATGTTCTTCTGCATTATATTAGACTTTTAGATCTCTGCCTGGATACCCGTCAGAATCTTTCAGCAACCTTGCTTATAGTCTTATAATTACTGATATCAAACTGTTACCTTTCCCAGGAGCCTGCCTAATTCAAATGGCAGTATTGTTGTTGGAAATGTAATCTGTGGCAGCAGTAGTGCCACTTCAGCTTAGCAGGCAGCTCTCCAGACTTTAAGGGGTAGCCTGACCGCTTGTTCTGTGACCTGCCTGAGGGGAGCTGTGCCACTCCAAGAAGGGCCCTTGCAAGATTTGGTGCCTAAGTCCTTGCCAGAAAGAATTGCTTTGCATTATGCTCTGCCGTAATGAGTTTCCTACATATTTTCACACCTCTAAACAGACCTTGTGCCTCCTAAATATTATAATTAACTAGCACATATTTAACATCAGGAATATTCACATTGTAGACGTTCTTCCTCTTGCGGTCCAACGTCGTATCTAGTGCATGCAACCATATGAGAGACAAGGGGTGAAAAAAACCTTTGCTGTATTACTGCTTCAGGCCTTGCAGCAATCTGGATCTTCTGATGGCACAAACCTACAAAGGACACTGAATTCTAACGCACCTTGTATTTCCTCCGTGTGTCAATCAGTACAATCCTGTTTCTTTGTGCCACCACAAACTGAAAAATAAAGAATTCCATAGAAGTTTGTGCTTATCGTATTTTCTAGGCTATTACTTTTTTTTTTAAAGACATTAGGTTTTGTATTTTCTGGGGTTGGAAAAGTAATAGATCAGCTATAGAGTTCTACAAACCAGATTTACAAACTCCATAAATCCCACCCCAGGTGTTCAGGCCTTTTTTTTTTTTTTTTTTTTTTTTTTTCTGTAGTAATTGGGAGTGAACCAGTGAAAAAGTTGCCGAGGGGAGAGTAAAAAAAAGCTTTTGGACATGAGGATAAAATGCATATGTTAGTTTGTACTTTTGTTACACTTCTCAGTCTTGTCTCACTTTTTTGTAGTTTGAGATTATGGAACATTCTCCAAAACTGTGGTTTCCTATGGTTTCCTACTGCAGTTGTGATGCTGCCTGACTTGCTGAAAAAAATAAAGCATCTTTCTTCCTCAGCAATGTTTTGAAACCTAGACATTTTTGACAATATGGCAAATCGTACACTTGCTATGTGCGCTTACGTCCTCCTTTGTGTCTTCCTGTACCCAGACTAGAAATAGCATGCAGAGAGGGAAAAAACCTCTGTTTTCTGTATGTTGTGTTACGCGTATTTATTGTGGGGGACATTGTATGAAATGTATACTTCGCCTTTGAAAGGTGCAAAGTTGACATTTCTTGCCAATCCTTACCGGCAATATTTCTAGACAGTTTGTTTTCCAGCGAGTTCTGCCTTTGCCCCACGGTTTTTGCAATCTCAGACTGGCAGCTGTAACTCTTGCCTCGTGTCAGCAGCTGCTGGCAGGGCTTACGCACGCTCCCTCCGTGCAGCTCCTTCTGGTGGAGGTGATCCCTCTCCTTCTGGCTGCCGACCCCAATTCTTTCATTCAGCAGTGGCACAGTCACCCCCCAGGCCCAGAGAAACACGTGGCTTATGCATAAACATGTGCATGACACACTTCTTCAGAGCATCTTTGTTGTGCTTCAGAGCACTAGACCATCTTTTGAACCTTTGAAGCTCATGCAACAGTTTTAATCTGGATGAGGAAATCAGTATATTTTAGAAGTGCTAACTAGAGGAGACTCTTTAAAGTAAAAATTATTTTGCACACCTAGTGTTGTAACTTACTTAGAGTAATGACATTTCTCTGAAAGCTTTTAGTTTTTCGCTATATCCAGTCCAATATATATGTAATTAAATCCACAGTAAATATACATAAAAATACATTTTATATCTATGCTTCTAGAACAAAACCTTTGAACTGAGAATGCCGTGACGATTTAATTCACATGAAACACATCTGAAACAGATACATTCTCTTAAGTTATCTTTGATTCTTTGGTGTGCCTGAGAGATACCTACTGGTTGGTGCAGCGGCTTATGTACGATGTGGTGATCTGCAAGGCAGAACATGAAGGCATAGCTGCAACGGTAATTTTAGTTTAAATAGTTTTATAGGGAATTGTCAAAGTAAAAGGTGAAGTACAGTCCAGAGAAGATGCAAGATGTGTGCAGATCCTGTTCAGCCTGGAGAAGAGAAAGCTGAGGGGACACCTTATCGCTCTCTACAACTACCTGAGAGGAGGTTGCAGTGAGGTGGGGGCTGGTCTGTTCTCCCGAGTAACAAGCGATAGAACAAGGGGAAATGGCCTCAAGCTGCACCAGGGGAGGTTCAGGCTGGAGATTGGGAAGAATTTCTTTACTGAAAGGATTGTCAGGCACTGGAACAGCCTGCCCGGGGAGGTGGGGGAGTCACCATCCCTGGAGGTGTTTAAGAAACGGGTAGATGTTGTGCTTGGGGACATGGTTTAGTGGTGTTGGTAGAGCTGGGACAAAGGCTGGACTCGATGATCTTGAAGGTCTCTTCCAACCCAAACTGTTCTATGATTCAGGTAGCAAACTACTGTTTGCATGTCACTCTTGTCCATAGGAAAGTTGTTGTTTCTCTCTGACACTGTAAGTATCCAGCTTTTCAAAGTGCAAGGGCAGTAAATAACTCTTTAACAGATATATGAAACTCCGTGGCATAAGCACATGGATGAACAGACATACCCCGCTAGACAGTGAACCTAGCTGGGGTTACAACCCCCATCCATCCTGCCTTTCTGACTCCAGTGATACAATTTCAGTTGTTGGAGCTAATCCAGCCAGGGAGCTTGCCAGCAGTGGAAAACTGAGAGGAGAAGTTGCCACTTGCACTTGCCATAAGGCACAGTAACTCCTTTGGCAGGTGAAGTTTAATGCTGACCTGTGTTAGAAAATACATTTTCTTCAAAGCAAGTTAAAAGTAATTATTAAAATCCTTAATCTCATTTCCTCATTTTCATATTATTCCTCAAAGAACTCGCTTACTCACCATGATTCACAAGGCAATGTGGAGTATGGGGAGGTTTTGAGGGGCAGCAAACAGGTCGTGCTCAGTCAGGCACTTTAAAGGGTTCCCCCCATGACTGCACTACCCCACTTTCTAAACTGCACACAGTTTTGTGTACTAAGACTTGTGTTTCCACAACTTTTCTGTGTTAACTTACCTCTGCTCTCACTGAAATTAGTGAGAAGTTCACACTAGGTTTAAACTTAGGGTGAAGCACTTCTGAAAATCCTGATTTTTTTGAAATCCAGATGTTATTTTCAAGAAATTAATTTATCATAAA
>NC_141403.1:20774184-20776684 GCF_034619465.1 Leptosomus discolor
TACTTATGATATCAGCAGAATAACTGGAACAAGGAAAATTATTCTTTAAATGACTGTAACATTTTAAATGCTGCACAAACATCAGTTAGTCCTTATATCAGCCCCACAGGGACAAGTCATCCTTCTCTTCAAAACACGGAAAACTTCAGGGAGAGGAAAAGTGACTTGTTGAGGAAAGCATCTATGGCAGTGTCGGAAGAGGGAGAATGACTGGAATGACTTTCTTCCATGTTACAACCACAGAGGGCATGCCTGCATCATGGGGAGTCACGCTGCAAAAAACAAGAGTTGCATGGGCTGAACTGGGTGAGCTCAAACTGGGAAGCCCAGAGCCCTGCCTAGGTGGCACAGCAAAACGTGGCATTAGCCTAGCTGAGGTGCCAGGTCCACCACCTTGGGCAGAGTGCATGCTTCTGCTTACAGTGCTCCAGGAGATGACCCAGCAGTCCCGGGACACGTGGTGCCTCTCTGCACTGTCTTTGCAAGTGAGGCCTCTCCAGGCTGGTAGGTTCTACCATTAGCAGTTCAGAGCTGGCCTTGGACAATGCTCTTTCCTTTGCTGTTGAGGTCTTAGGAACATAGGGATTGCCCTCCTGAAGCAGCCTAGCGTGTTAGCAAGTTAACTGTGCTGCCTCCCAAGCCTGCATGAACTATTCACAGGAGCACTGCAAGAAAAGCCATAGTGAAAAATGTTGCAAAAATCTACCACTGGTGTTTTTTTCCTTTCTGAATTCTATCAAATTAATTATGTTCTTAACATTTGGATTAGACCTTTTATCATATAGATATCTGTATTTCGGTTTTCTGTCCTGTCTGTTTACACGAACCTGCAAATGAAAAATAACTTGCAAGCATTAAAACCCCAGGGAAACTAATGAAAGAGAAAGAAATGTTAATTGAGACCAACCTATTTATATGAATTTTCTGTAAAGTGATATTGAAATGCAAGGTTTGATCCCAGCTCTTCAAAGTGAGAGCTGAAATTCAGCTAAAACAAAAATTGATCGGAGCCCTTCTTATTTTTACCAAAAATGTGAATTAAGCAATATGAGGTTTGATTAATTTTCTCATTAAATACCTTTTGTACAATAACAAAATAAAAATTATGACTGTCTCCTTTGTCTAACTGTTTTATCTAGGAAAATATTTTATGAGGTTTGAGTTGTAACCCGGCGTCTAAAATAAACTTTAGATAAATATCTTGGGATATATTGAGACAGCTTCTGAAGTTTGTCTAGTAGAATGGAAAATAATTAAGTTTTCTCCACATTGCCCTGTGCTGCTTGGGATGTGCACAGTGCCATCTCAAAGCTGCTGTTGTGGCTTGTTTCTATATGAATGCTCTTGTATTTGTATAACTCTGAGGGATTTGTGGTTTTCATCCTGTTCCTCCCTTTGGACTTACTTTGGTAGACCTGTTGCAACAACTCTCAGCATTATCGGGCTATGAACCATTCTGAGCACAAGTGTCCACGGTGTACATTAAAGTATGATACAGAGAACAAGTCGGTTTGATGCGATTCCTGTGAATTAGTCAGAAGATAATAAATTGCAGAAGTAACAGTTTTCCAAAGTTTAATTACCACACCTAGTAATTCTGTCAACATATTGCCCAGAATACATACTGTTGCAGGAGGATATCCGTCGGACTTAAACTCTCTTTCCTGTGTGCTGGCACAGAGTCTGTGGCATCCTGAGGATAGTTTTGGCAAGTAGAAGAGAAACAAACTTGCATGTTGCCAATTTTCAAATAATTGTTCCTATAACTTGCTTCCTATATAAAGTCAACGCGTCACATGTACCTTGCAAGCAAAAAAGTTGGAGCATTAATTAAAAATAATAGGACAAGCAACTGTTTAGATCGTGGTCAACTATCCAAGAGCTAAACCAGCAGTCACAGTTCAGAAAACAGAATGTTTGTGGTTTAATTAAAAGTTTGTTTTATAAGATTGTCCTTCATATTCAAGTTTAAATAAACCTGCAATCTGTTAAACATTTTAGCCTTTAAGTGCAAACTCGTCTCCTTACTCTTCAGACATGGTAATGTCTTGGTAATTAAGCTGATGAACAATTAAATCAATGAGGTCTTGATATCCAAGACAAGAGAAAGGGGGATACACATAGAGGATACATGTGTGGCAGTGGATAGGATGTGAACTGCTACCAGCCCTTGGTCTCCCTGGGGCCGGTGCATATTAAGGTTCAAATTTCACTTTAACCAAATGGCTGAAATAACTTCAGCCTGGAGATTTCGTGCTGCCACTGCTTGAATGAGGATTCAACCTATGCTGTGATAGTTCAGCCTATTCCTTTACTTCTAATGGTCGTCTGGTGTCCAACTTCTCTTTTTACCCTTCTTTTTCTATTTTACCTTGACCAGAAGACTGAAGAGGGCTGAGGTGTATTGATATACAGTGACACAGTCCACTTCTTGTATCTGAGCCTTTAGAAGCTGTTGCCGCTGTGGAATGCATCGCTTAGAAAAGGGGGAAGTGAAACC
>NC_141403.1:20781684-20849184 GCF_034619465.1 Leptosomus discolor
CATTTCTTGACTGTTCATGTTTAAAATCATTCCACTAAAGGAAAGGTAAGTATGGGCAGATTTCCCTGTTTCTGTTGCCAGCACCCAGATTTAATCACAGAGAACTTTTTTCATCGAAGTCTTCTTCTAAAGGTTTTAGCAGTAGCTAAGTGGTGGTGCTAACACTGGATCTAGTAACAGCAGTACGGCAGCTGTTTTGGGAGAGGGGACGTCCTCTTTTCAGAAGGCCACGGAATAATTCTACATTGCCACAACCCCTCTAGGCTAAGCTGGTGAGCTCTCTGAGCCAGGGATTTCTTTTCATACTTTGTTTTGCAGATTTTACTACCTGTGAAGGATATGCTTCTCTGTAGTAGATACAGAAAAAATAAATTGTTGTTTAGGCTCAGCTTTCTTCTTTAGTAAGAGCCAGCAAATTTCCTTCCAATTCAGGCGTTTCAAAATCCTGTGGAGCTGGACTTCTACTACTATGGTTGAATTTGTGTCCAGGTATCAGATACACTGAAATTCCTTTGGCAGTCTCCTCCATTGGAGTTTTAAGTCCTTCCTAAACATTAATGTGTGAGTTCGGCAGCACAGATTTGAGGTGTGGGAGCGGATAGTTGTCCCAGTTTCAAAACGAGGTACTTGGGACCATCAGTGATTTGCCCAGGGGCAAAAGGAAAGTCTGTGGAAAAAAAAAAGGGGAAGTCAACCTCTGTCTGAAAAGTCCCAGACCAGAGTTTAATACAGGCATGGGATCCTCTTTCTTCCCAATCACCAAATTGCTTTTTGCTTCTACTGAATTTAATTTGGCCTTTTTTGTGCTGGTTAGAGTCTGAAGCCTGGGAGGTTCTCATGGCTGCAAATTTGGCTAGCCCTAGTTCTCATACCGGATTCACAGTCTCTTTTCCTAATCACCAAATTTCTGCTTTCAGCCAAGTCAATGTTCACAGGTTATTGCTTCTAGTCATAATTTCAGAGGTTACATGAAGTCATGGTAAGTCTTTTCACATCATTTGGAATTTAGCACTGAAAAGTTCGGAATTACAGCTGTGGATATCCAGTTTTCATTTGAGTTTTCAGTGCTTCTAAAGGCTAGTACGCTTTTTTATGCTAGTAGCCACTAAGCACTATAATCCTTTGCTTACATCTTTCATACTACTGTGCCACGCCACTTACAAAAACATTACTAAATGACTGGAGGAGTCAGCTGCTGGTTGCTTTATGTTTAAATCCCTCAGATTTCTTGCCTGAAGTTAGATGACAGACAGCATAGCAAAATATTGCTAAATTAAAAAAAAAAAAAAGTTAAGAATTAGTATTGCCTGTGCAGCTAGGTTTTGAAATTCATAAAATAAGTTTCTTAATCCCTGTAGAAGGGCAGTTATGATTTCAGCAGTGTTTTTTCTTGGTGAATATTATCATGGGTGCTCTCAGTGAACAATGTTATTGAAATATATATTTAAGAATGCATTTGTATGTGTTTGTAGGGGGGAGGGAAGGGTTTCATTTTTAAGTGGTTTATTTTCTATAATCCAATAAGCATTTTCTGTGTGCAGAGAACAAGTTCGTTGTCAAACAGTTTTAAAATAACTTACTGTATCAGACAGGTGTTATTGACGCAGGCAATACGTTTTTATGCTTCTTTCAATTATGGCCCCAAATTTTTTTGACTGTGAATGCAATGCTTTATAAACCTTTTCCTGTAAGAGGAAAACGTGGTCCTTTTCCAGTACATGCACACGTACACTTGCAAAATGCAGTGCCTGCACTGCCAAGTTTCATTCTTAAGATATAGCAATATAAATATTGCTCTCTTCACCCCTATCGTTGTGTTATAATTACATTAGCCTATGTGGTGCAAATAGTGTTTCCAATAACAGTAAAGGAAATTTAGAAATAATAAAGCTGTCAGTGTTAACAGCGGTTCTTGAGAAGGCTCACATAAACCTAACTAAAAATGGAAAAAGGTTCACTTGTCAAAAAACAGAATAATGCAAGGTTTGGAGGTTTCTGTTTCCCCTGTCAGATTTATTTCTTGCAATGAATTTCATCATTCTTTAAAGAGGGACAGTTGTTCTCCTTCACCCTTCCTCTTTTCCTCCGACACTGCCAATCCCGAGACCAAAAATGGTCTTTTAAAATCAATTGAAGGAAACTGATCCTCACTATAAGGAGCTTTCAGTTCTCTTTATGGTTTAAAAGTCAAGACTTTTTTTCTATGTATTTAATACAAAAATTGGAGCACTGCTGCTACTTACAAAGCTTGAAAGAAAGGCACGCTCCAGTGAATTCTATATAACACACCAGTTCTTCCAGGCTTGGAAGTAACGGCAGTAGTCTGGTTTTGTTTTAAATATATAAAAAGCCTCTGATTCAAAGAGAGAAGAATCTCGATACTTGACTGGTTTCTAAATAGGAATTTTGAGCCTTAATGGGCTTAACATTAGGTTTACGGTCAGACTCGATGATCTTAGAGGTCTTTTCCAACCTAAATGATTCCAAGAACGTATGTGCATTGTATATGAGGTCAGAATTTTGAGTTGCTGTGAACTGATGTACTGTCTGCAATTTCTGCTGTGCTACCTGAGTTTACAACAGCATGGGACTTGACTCGAAATACCCAGCACGCGGAGTCAGGAGCTCACTTAGTTTAGGTATCAGTAACGTTCTGTCTGTCTTCACTAAGGAAAGTATCTGGGTAAGTACATGAAGGTCATTTAAAATAATGACTTTTCCCCTTTTTATGCTTACCCATGTATTTTGCAAGAAGTTGCATAGATTTTAATGATGTCTGTAGGACAGCTCACAAGACCTAAAAGTAGCATGACACGAAATTTTTCATAGTTGAAGATGTGTTGCTGATCATACCAGTTAGAAGAGTTAAAGTCTTCAAAGATACAAAAGGAAATCTTTCAAGATTTTTTTTGAGGGCAAAACCTGCTAAATACGGGAGGTTTGTACAAACGCAAGATACAGTGCTTTGGACATATCAGTGACCATGGTATTCTTAAAAGCTCTTTTGGCATGAGGAATAGGGGTTGCATGTTACTTTGTTGAAAGATATAAAATTCAGAAGCCGGTCAGTGGTGACTTATAACTGGTTTGTTTTTTTAAAAATAAACTATAAAAATATGATAACTACCTGATAGCTTTGAAGGTTATCTAATATTCCCTGATAACAGTCAAAATTATTGATAAAATTAAGAAACAAGTAGACAAAACATGAACTGTGAATTGAAGTGGCTGTTATTTGGCTTACAGAATATGTTGGGTACGCTCCTACGGTCCCTTTTTTTTTTTTTTTTTTTTTGTCTTACCTGATATTTACTTGATAGTTTGAATTTGCAGACATTTACAATTCAAACTATCAAGAAAATTTCAGGTAAGCCAAATGTCTGTGTGTATGTGAAACTAGGTTAAAATGTTTTTTTAAGCGGGCAAAAATCTTATCTAAGAGCAAAAGAGTGTCATAAAATGAAGAGAACGTCCTGTGCTTTAAAACCATGAAGACTGTAATGTGCACTAATAAAGTCTCAGAAGCTTAAGATAAAGATGATCTGATTTCTGACTGAAAAAAAATGCTCCAAAAAACTTTCTCTCTCTTGAAATACAAGTTCTGGACTCGGTATTTCTCCTGCAGTTGTTGACAACCTCACTAACACCTAAACCAGAGGGTGTTTCTGAATTCTGTGCAGTACTTAAATGTCAGCGATACCATGGTGCGTTCCAGAGAAAGAACAGAGCACAAATGTTACATTTCAATTGCAAAGGGAAAAGAAAACAGTCACACTCTTATTCAGCTCATGAGAAAGAGTTAAAATGCAGTGGGGTTTATGATTGTTATTAGCATTAGTTTGACTTTCCTCATCTTTACATTAGAAATTCAGTTCTCTATTCCTCATTTTTCTGGATATGCTCCAGTGAGTATGGACAGACTTGGGATATTTGGGGTCACAGGGCAGAGTAAGTGACAAGAAAACTGTACGAACTGCTCAGTGGTTTTTTCTTCATAACTTTACAGAAGGGAGTTTTGAACCACATTAGACTCTTCTTATCAAAGGCATCTTAAAATTTCCAGTGGAATAAAGATGTAAGATTAGCACCAAATTCCGAGCAAGTCACGCTGGATTGCAGTATATTTCCCCAAGGATGTAACATACGGCTTTTGATGTGTGTTGTGCCAACAGGAGTGGATGGTACATCTTCTGTGGGAATATCCCAAGGAAGAGCCACGATGGAATAATTTTAACGCTAGGAGTAAGGCTGCTTTTATGATGAGTTTTTGGATGGAGCTTTGAGTCAGCAGCAACTTGATTTAATATTACTTGATCCTGTGAAATTTTCATAGATTTTAAGATGAGGGCAGCAGAGGGGGCAGCCTCATTATTTCTTCTTGCAACATTCATTGAAACATAGAAGCATTTTGATGTTGTGGGTTAATTGTTTGGCTTAAAGTGTAATTTGTTTTTCAATGCTGAATTAGCAATACTTAGGCATATTATTCATGCTTTAGTAGAGAACGCAGATTAGTTAAACTCCAGGAATTGAATTCTTAAAGGTTACATTTTGAAAACAAATATGTATGAGAGAGAAGGCAAACTATAACAAGACATGGGTTGTCATTACATGAATTAAGCCTCTGTTTGGATTACTCTTGAAATTATTGACATTGGACCGTGATTGTGGGGGTATTTTTCTATACTGTTTGACAGTCAGTACACTTAGGCTGATTTTCTCTTTCTTTCTGATCCTGAAACCACTTGCGGTTCATTTATCAGTTCCCCACCTGTGCCCCAGGGTGGGAACTTCACCAAATTAGGAAAGTTTGGGTTCACAGCTTTTTCTCCACTGAAGTACTCAACCAGAAACACGGCCTGAATAAATAGACTGGTAAGAGATCATCTAATCGTGCTTACTTTTGTGAGCATGAGCAATTGCAGGCTACAATTCCCTGGATAAACTGTACTGTTACTGCATCTACTTAAGCCAATGAATAAAGCGAATTTATTAATATTTATTGGAAGTATATATGGGCTTAAAGACAGATGTATGCAGTAAAGTACCTATTGGAATTTGGGATATATAACCCATCATAGCTCTATAAATGATTATTTATAAAAATTCCACATGACAGCAGTGCCGTTTCAGTACAGTCGATCTCCTTCCCGAGCCAATTCTGGCTCAGCAGTACTGTGCAGACAACAATGCTGAATCCTACGTCTGATATTTAGTTCAGTGTATATAGTAGTGTGACAGTTCTCCTTCTCCTCAGTTTTGTCAAAATGCTAAGATCATTTTCGTCAATACTGCAACCCAGGCCCATGGTCTAAGAGCAGAAGGGTACAAATAGTTGATGCGCATCACAAGTGCAAGTCGTGGTCTTGCATTGCAATGGATTGAAATGGCGATGCCTGGTTACCAAAACGCTAGACTCTCACAGAAACTGCTGCTTTGTATTTATTTTAACATAATTGTTTTGCTGTGACCAGAGCAAGATTCTTTCATGTGAGAGCTTGTGGCCAAAATACGTGCCTAAAGGCCGTTTATGTCACAGGCCCACCTACAGTGGAGCTCTTGCAGCAGAGCATCCCTGTGTGCAGCACCACCGCGCTGAAGAATGGGACTGCTCGCACGACTTTGACATCAAGCAGTAAGTTCCTGTGAGTTTCTAGGACAGCTAACACAAATTAATTCGTGTCTTTTGGAAGTCATGGCTTGTCAACATTACTCTGGAGTCTCTTTTGTCTTTCTATCATCTCCCTCCCCCGACCCTGTTTTACCACAGAGTGCCCTTTCCCCGTTTTATGCAGGGAAGCATTCGTGGGCAGAGTCTGCTAAAGCTTTTCATGAATTCAAAGGAATTCCACTGTAATGAGGTTTGTATCGAATGGTAGATGCTGAAATTAACTGTGAAAGAAGTCTGAGTGTCCCAAACCGTGATTTTTTATTGCGTACCAGGACGACCTGATATCGTAATGCCTTCTTCAAATTGCATCTGCAGTATGATTTGCAATAACCAATTGTTTACACCGAAATTATTGAGAAACTCTGCAATATATTTATAATATGCTGCCAGTTTGAAAAATCATACCTGTGCTTTTCTGCTTGGAATATAATAGTAAAGAATACATATTTTTACTGGAGATCATGAACCAACAGCTGGAAGCCCTGGACATCCATGGTCTTTTGTCATAGGTTTCTTTGGTATTTAACATGTAGAATATCATCAGGAAATCATGCCAATATTTTTGTTACAAAAGGGCACTGCTGGCTTGTAGTCAGTAAGTTCTTTTGAGGTTTCATACTCATGCTTGCATTCTCACTGCTGTAAAGCCACAGCATTGGCTGTATCTTGAGCACAGCTGTGAACTGAAAGTGCGCCTGGAAGAGCAGGCATTGAACCAAGGAGGAGAGAAAAACTTCCATCAGATTTACGTATTTTGTCATGTCAGGACTCAGGGAAGTTACTTCTAGGAAAGTTCATTGTAAAGGATTCCTTTCACAGCACGTAGGTGAGCCAAGGAGGCAGGTCTTAGACTGCTCTTTAGGCTTTTCTTTAAGTTGAGAAAAATGCAATGTTTCCCATAGAAATAGCTCATTTCCCATATGGGGTGAAAACGAATTGCTTGGCTGTGGCTGTATTAGGATCTCAGTTGCTGTTAATGCGGTGTTTCTTATAAGCCCGCCCGACTGTAGGATGATCTCTGTGCTGAGCTCTCATTTTCCTTCTGAAGCTTGACACACACTGCTCACCCTCCCTCACTCTTACAGGAGCAAGAGCAGAATCACCTAACACCAGAATCCTTTTTCTTTTTTTTTCTTTCTTCCTTTTTTTTTAAGAACCAGGCCCTTAGCCCTCTTTTCACTTTGCTTCCATTAGTAGCAAATCCCCCTTGTCCTTTTTAATTTTTAATTACCATTGTCTGTTCACCTTTGTTTTACCCATGACATCTTCAATTTAAACAGTATCAGAGAGGTTGATGTGAACAGTTTTCTTTTCAGCTTAAGTGACTGCAGCTCGTTTAGTTGTTAATTATGCAGGGAGGTTTGCATGGCTGCGGCTGGTAATTTGAATATGCTCCCAATGTCAGGTCTGTGTCTGGACGGCTGAGCTTGTAAAAGGATTATGATGTATATATGGTTCATGGCTAAGAGGGCTAATGAAAGTACCTCATTTAATCAAACACAATTAATTAAATGAACTTATGATATTAACCCATCTTTCCGTGCATGTATAATTTATATTAATTGATCTGCTGCATTGAAGTTGACCAATCAGGTAGGCTGCAGACAGCCTAAGGAAGAAGGAAGTACCATTAGCATTAGTTTGATGCAAACCGTAATTGATGGGTCAGTGTGTTTTAGGGATGTAGCAAAAGCTTTGTTAATTGTCATAAGAAGTTCAAATTGATTGTGTCTGCATTAGTACATAAATTTAAATTGATTAATGTTTTGTTCTGAAATTAATGTCTATACTGCATGGGTGATACAATGCTTTATTTATTGGATTCATTAATGCAGTCTCAGTAAAAATAGTGTTGAAGTTAGGTAAGCGGGAGTAGATCGTTAAGGATGAGTTCAGTGGAGCCATGTGGGAGACAGCATTCCCGCACGGAGCTGGAGCCCGCCTGCACCGAAATGGCCGATTGTGAAACACTGTCCTGAGACCACAGAGCCTGATACTTAATTAAATCTTTTTTGAGGGCATTAGCAACATTGGGGGGGGGGGGGTGGGGAAGGAAAAAAACCAACAAGTCATAGATAGCAAATGCTAAGAAGAACTACAAAGAAAGCCTAGAGCTGGCTGATTGTCTTACATGTAGTTACGTACCTCCCTAGCCGAGCTCAGCGTTGTCCCCCAAATTCCTGCAAACCTGCTTTGAACACGTGCTGCAGCCAGCTTGTACCATGTCTGCAGCCGAACAGGAAACTGAAATTACACCACAGCAGGTTTGTTACAGAAGCGTTTTGTCCGTCTCTCTTCTGCATTTGCAGGTATTTCACGTTTGACAGTCCCTTGGTTTTACCAAGTATTTGCATTGCACATGTTTGGTTCTTGTGCTACAGCACAGGATGCTTTGGCATGTTTCGTGGCGTTGGCAGTTAAACATAGTTTGTCCTTCTTATGCTAGCTTATTATAGCACCTTGTATTTCGGTTTGCCTCACTTTTGACCTAAAGTTTTAAAGGAACAAAGAAGAGTAGAAGAACCACTGAGAAGTCACTTTAATTCATTTATAACCCCTTTTTTCTTACCAAAGGAAACTTAACATCTGTTTCTTATAAACTGATTTAAATAGAAAATGTGTAATGCATCCTTTTACCAAATGGTTCTTTCTTTTATTGGAGGAATAAAGCAGTTTGACTGTTCTGCTTTTACTACAGTGCATTCATGCTCTTAGAAATGGGACATCTCCACTTTCACGAGGACACAGTCTAAGCTTCACACAGTAGACAGGAGATTGTATATCTTCCTCCACTGTCTTACTGAAG
This sequence comes from Leptosomus discolor, assembly GCF_034619465.1. Classification (NCBI taxonomy): domain Eukaryota; kingdom Metazoa; phylum Chordata; class Aves; order Leptosomiformes; family Leptosomidae; genus Leptosomus; species Leptosomus discolor. The sequence goes on from NC_141403.1 coordinate 20,790,162, forward strand.
TATAGTATACAATGTATTATTTACAGACAGTTCCCTGGTTCTATAATAGCTTGGATTATATTCAAATATCACTCCATGTGGTGGCACTAGCGAGTAGCAAACATCATAATTGGTTCCTGGAGCACGACTCCTTTTCCTTTTAACTTTTTGAGATTGTGTTAATGGGTGCCTTGCACTTGTTTTCTATTGCCAGATTTTAAGGACAGCTATTCAAAGTTAAGTCATATTGTTCCGAGGCAATTGTGATGAAGTGATGAGTTTTGTCATGTGCAGCAACGTCGGCAATACATTTGACAGTTTGGGCAAATTAAGTTCTTATTACTTGTTTAAATTATGTTTAGTGTTCCTCTTTTTTCCGGCCAGCTTTATAGCTGCAGTGTATCCTATGTAAGTAAAGATGTACATGCAGACAGGTCTCACATTTCAGGTGAAAAAAAAAAAAGACGGTGCTGTAGATTTTCATGTATTGTTTACACCTTTGTTTGAACTCCTCCACAGTATTACAGTTAATTACTACCAAAAGGAACGTGCTTTTCAGTGTGCTGGTTTCCCAGCAGAGTGGCTTTTTGCTTTGCAAAGATTTTACACTAATAACGCACGAATATTTGACCCAGAGCCAACAGCAAGTGAAAAAGACTCATGCTGCGGAGAGAAAGGCATGAACAGCTCTCTTTTGCACTCTAAGAGTAAAGGAAATGGGAAGTAAAACAGAGAAAACGTACTGTTTAAATAACATGAAAAATTGAGAACTAGTCTCGGTGCTACCACATGATGCACTAGAAAAGAAAAACACTGACTGCAGGCGTCTTGTGCCAGAGCAGAGTGAAAACGAGCACCTTGGGAGTCACTGTCTTAAATTAAGATACTTTTCTGTCATTGTTCCAAAGTCAGAAAGGTAAAAAGAAAAAGATGCGCATCTTGTTTGTGTGTGTGTTGGAGGGAGGGAGGGAGGGAGGGAGGGAGGGAGGGAGCACGCGTGTGCATCTGCGGAGCGGAGTGGGAGGGGGTCTTGGCTTTACAGCAGTAATGTTGCTTTTGCTTAGCAGCCCTGTGAATGGGTCACAGATGTTCCAAGAGTGGAAATTAACGTTATTTTTTAAAAACCACTTAACTATGAGCAGAATGCAGTGTCACTTGGAGTAATTATTTTGTTAATTGTGTTGTGGTTTAGGTTGCAGCTAGAGCTGTACTCTTTGCTAACGATAGTATCGTGCAGACTAAAGCGCAGGAGAGGTGGGAGAGCAGCTAACCAGCCGCCTTTCGACACCTTTGCAGCGAACCCGGGGTGGCAAAGCGGTCGCTATTACAAAACTGTGTTGGAAACAAGAGCAGAGAGAGATGAGTACGAGGTAAGGAGGGAACTGGCCATAGCCTGGTCAGGTCTTGCTGTCAGGTCTGCTCTGTGCTTTGCCATTGCTGAGTGGGGAGAATGTCAATTGTCAATTAACGGTGGAAAAAACCCACTTTAGGAACGACTGTGATGCCTCTGGCCAATAGGTTCCCTGTGGGTTATTCTCTCTGCTACTGAAACATTGTGAAAACCCACGAACCGGGCTTGCCATCCCCGCCTCCAATCCAACGGTTCTGCCATCAATAGGTGTCACTGCAGCCAGTCAGAAATACCAGCAAGCGTAGGAAGGCGCTGGTTCACCTAACCATCAAAAAGCGACCCAAGACGGTGCAAAAGTACTGCCTTTCCAGCCCAGGGTAAGCCGTATGCAATAGTTCGGAGGCTTAAATATAGAAAATAAATCAATACAGCTCTACTAAAAAGGTTGCCACAGTGAAAAAAAAAATCTCTTTCCCATTACCTTCCCAAAGGCTTTCCCTGGGATTTGTAGATAGGGTAGCATAAATATTTAACTTAGCTAAATCAAGAAAAGAAACAGTTATTAAAAAAACCTAATAAAACTATTTGTATGTAGTGTAAAGATATGTGTGTGTTATTCCAAAATAAAATGACAATGTCATCACAACAGAAAATATTTCTTAATCTCTCATCTAATTAAGGCTACAACTTGAGATCGTAGTCATAAAAAATACCAAAAATTGTAAGATATTAGTAGGAAAATACTAGGTATTGAAACAGTTAGTCACAGAACAGCAACTTACTCTCTGAACTTTCACAGCCTGAGAGATGCCCTAGAATTTATCTAAACCTGAAAATAAGACATTACAGTAAATCAAGAAGAAAGTGATGCCTTACTACTAGTAAAATAAAAAGAATTTTAATTGACTCCACACACCAAAAAAGTGCCATGGGGGAAAGGACCTAATACGTTCAATATTAATAATAATAATTTTTTCAGGGTTTATTTTTAAATTCTTGAAAATGCTTAGCACTAGTATCAAGGACGTAAAACACTTTTCTAAAACCACATGACATATTTCCTCAAATACCAGCCAACCTCTAAAGTTGCCTTTTTGTTGTCATTTCAGTAGTATAAGTGTAAAAGGAAAACAATGGTCAGAATTAAAAAGGGAAAATGAAATTTAACAGTGTCCTGAACTTTCAGTTGTTATACTGGAATAGGTTGCGAAATAATGCAAGGCTGGCTTCTGTTCAGCTGTTTCAGGCTGTATATTTTAAAAGTCAGTCCATGCTTAGCTGACTGCTAACGTTTTACAAAGCATACTCTTATATTTAAATTCTTACAGCATCAGTGTATTTTTGCAAAGGAAATAAAATGAGATCTCTCTGGTTTAGAATTGATTGTTCAGTCAGTATACAAAAAGAAAAATGCCAGATTTTTTTCATTTCTAAACCACAAAATTAGGATGGGAAAGGAAGAATTAAGTTAAATCTGATAATGTAATATGCATTTATTGGTCTTGCCTTTTACTGATGTTTTGAGATGTACTAGTACAGTTATGCAGAAAAAGCCTGGATGGTTTGGCAGAGGCACAGTCTTCTGCACAGAGAAGGCTGCAAATCCTTAATTAATTAGAATGATTTATTTGAAGGGATGGAAATGAAGTGGTCAGGTTAGTACTTAATGTTCTCTAATATGAAAATTTTAGATCAACTTCTGAGTCTTACATAGTAAGAATTTAATCAGGCAAATCATTAACAATAATCAGACAACTAAAATGAGTTCTTTCTCTTAGTATCTCTTACTCCCTCTAGGACTGTCTCATTCCAGTGTATGGACAGTGGTTCAGCAGTTCTGATTTACCTGACTAGCAGTATTTTATTATCAAATTTTTTCTCTCAGTCATCAGAGGGCTTAATCTACACACCACATGTTTCAGTAAGTGTGTGTGTATGTGAGCATACACCTTACACACACATTTGATGTACACAACAAAACAAGCAGAAACATTTTGTCTGCAAGGGGCAACGAAGAGCTGACAACAACGCCTTCGGCCCTATTTATAGAAAAATGAGGATTAATGTTGTTCGGTATGGACCCGTTCTCTGAAACACAAATTAAGGTTTCTTTAAAAACCAAAAAAAATCGCTAGTCTAAGAGGACATGTGGACGTTTTGCTCCTTGTGGTTTTACAAACCCTCTAAAGCTAATCTCCGCGTGCATATTAATGGCTCCGCTCGGCGTGGGGGGAGCACCGCCCTTCCCTCGTTTCATTCATTAGGGTGATTTAGGGGCTCTCGAGGCAGGCTGACTCGCAGGCTGCCGCAGCTCGGGTGCTGCAACAACCAGCTGAAGTTTGTCTGTATTAATGTTTCCAGCTATCATACCTGAAGCAAAAGAGAAAGTGAGATGGAAGAGATTAGTTCTATGTCTAAAAATTGGTTATCTGTAGCGTTTCATGAAATCTGCCCCGAAGGGAAACTTCCTGGATAGTTTTCTTGTTACTTGACACAATTCAGGCAGAATCATATTTGTTCCTTTGTCATGTTACTTTAGCATGGTGTGTTGAGTAAAGTGAACAGGTGCCCTCTTGTATTGATCAGCTATCATGGCAAGGAGCTATTATTAGATTTTGAAGGGGAAAGAGAAGGGTTGAGAAATGAAGAGGAGAAAGTGGGACAGGTTATTGATGATGGTAATAACTGTGCTCACTGGTCTCCAAACACAGGAGCTGTAAAGTTGACCAGATGAGGAGATCAGTATAGATATGTTGAAGGGAAAAGACAACATGAAGAAGTATGGAGCATAGCTTCTTACCTGGCAGAGTTATTAAAGTTCATTGAAGGAAGATGAACTGTTTCAATATGTTAAACACTTGAGGCTGTTAAGAGAGAGTTGCTGTCACAGAAAGAGGCATTGTTTAGGAGGTTTGCTTTTTCCTTTTTCTTTTTCTCCTTGCTACATTCTTCCTTTCTATCATTTTTTAATTTGAGTTTGTTTTTGTTGCTGTTTAGCTGTATGCTAGATAACCATGCAGGAATTAAACAGCAAACAAAGGGAACAGGGTAACCGGTTCCTTCGAACAGGACCTATTGCTCATTTTATCCAAAAGCTGGCTTCACGCTGTGAGACCCACAAAAGCATAGGGTTAATCATTGTTAATGTATGAGTAAGAATATAGTATGCACATATATCATATTGTAACACTGCCTTCATCTGTTCAGTAGGATGTCTCCCTCAGCTACGGCTTTATTGTAGGCAAACCACTGCCATATTTTAGGAGCCAAGTATGCTGAGTGTTATATAGCTTGATGTGTAATGAGATGCACTAGCCAGCAGAGACTCAAAATAGATGCAACGTGATTCAGAATATGCTACTTTTACCCAAACAGTGACTCTAACGTAATTAATTTGGTGGTAATAAAAGGCAAAAATGTAATTCTGCATTCTGCTTGATAGTAAGAAGTGCACTAAATTAAGAGACAGTGAACTCTCAACAGTAAATTTTGCTTGAGGGTTAAACTCTCTGTTCTACTGAAAGGTCACCACATGATTCAATGTTTTTAATCCTTCCACAGTGTAATGACATTTTAGGAGATGTTTGCAAACATATATCAGGGTTGTCTATACAAAATCACATTTGATTTCAACGCATGGAGAAGGGATGTTTCCTCCATTGTGTATAAAGCATGTGTTAATTTAAATTCTGCCACTGGAATTTGTTTTACATATATTCTAGAACAGAATATAAATTGGGACTGTTGAAATGTATATAGTTTCACTGCAGACAGAAAATAATTATTATGTTACTCCATTGACCACCCCCACCCACCCCAAAATAAGTCTGTCTTCTTAAATGGTTCCTTTTAATTTTGCTGGGAGTAATATGACAGGCAAATTTAGGAAGGGAAGAAACTTCATATGTATAACTGCATAGGCATTTAAGACAACCTAAACCACACACAAAGGAAATGGAAACCTGGCTGCCTATGGGTATATCTACCGGGTGGAATGAACCTTGCGCAGGGATCTCTGAGATACCACTGGTGGCACCGAGATTCAAATAGCCCTCTGCCGTAGGGGAGGGCGTGTAGTACGGTAGGTCTTAGTGCAGATTTTAAAAACGATATTGCCACGTGATCAGGGCACTGCACCTAATCTCGCAAATCCTGCCTTCAGCAGGACTGATCGTTTGGGCATAGCACCACACTTTCCAATCTGAAAAGCATCGCTGGGACCATGCTGTCAAACAGTCATGTCCTCTCTGATGCTCCCAATCTTGAAAGGAAATCTTCAGTCACACGATGGGAATATGAGAAGCTATTAAATATCAGGATATATATATATATATGGCTGAAATCTGCATTTAATTAAGGACAGCTGATGGTTAGCCCATTGTAAAAACATATTTTAAAACAAATAATTTGCATACTTGAAAAGACGGGTTTGTCATTGCAAAACTACTTGTTACTTTGAGTCACATTCACCAAGCAGCTACAGCTGGAGATGTATTTTCAATGAAGAGGGAATTACTGGCTCCACCACACTGAACTAAGACTTGTCCTTGTTCCCTTGTTTAATTCACCTGCCCACTGGTTAAGGTAAATATCCATATTGCAGCACTTCTCCCTCCTCTGAAACTTAGAGCACCCCTCTTTAACAGTCAGGGGAGTGTTATATCCCAGATGCTAAAGAGTTACCCTCACTTGCGGCATTTCATGCAAACTGGAACATTTCTGACAGAAAGGACTGAGAGGTCCTTTCCTGGGAAAACGCTCTGCTTGGGCTAATGCAGTCACTTCCAGCCAGAGACCTGCGCTCCTGGCCTGTCATGAGCACGTTACTGGTGGAACGCAGCACGGAGCAGAGGTTATCAGGGGACTTGCTGAAGTGCACAGCGCGGCCAGTTTTCTCAAAAGGGCTCGTCTGCAAAACAAAATTGGGACCATTGGTTTAGAGGTTAGGACGCAGTTTTGGAGAGTGGGAAAACTAAACTCGTACCCACTTTTTGATTCATGATAGATTTTTCCAGAAGAAACATGGGGCAACAGCGTGAGGACATCTTTCTGAAAAGTGATGGAAAAAATTTTGTTCCAGACCCTACTTAGATTAATGGAAAACAGAGCAGCTTCTACAGGGAGAATGAAAGCGCCTCTTCTCACATTAGTCATCACATCTTTGTCACATAAGTATCCTGGGAAGAAGTCCCCTTGACAGGGCATAATTGAACCTGAATTTCCACATCCTGGGTTTGCTCCCACTGACATCCAATGAAAGGAAATAAGGGAGCTCCCCTGTTGACCATGTCCCACAAGACATTGACTCATCCTCTTAAGATCTAAGCCTCCATTTTTTTTGCCTTTCTTATGTGTCCCTCAAAAAAGAACATATAGTTTCAGGCAGAACAAAGTGTTTTCTTTCACAAAAAGAAAAAAAAAAACCCACCAAACACTTTATTTCTCTTTTTGTTTTATGGCAAAATCTGATTGCCAGTGAATTCAGATATTTCTCATGAAGACAAGACAAAGGGAGGAGAAGTAGTTGAATCTAAAGCATATATTAATTTATTTCAGGATAAATACACTTGTATTCAGGAATAAATTCTTGATCAGGCATATCAAGACCAAAGAAGAAAACCATCATCGTGGCCTTGAATTCCTGGCATTGCAGGTGGTGATGTGCACAGTTTGCCTGGCAGCTCAGTCATTAGGGAGGGAGGACTTGCCACGTCTCGTTCCTCACACAGTCAACGCTGGGGACAACTCCAGCAACACAGAGAGCTAAGGCGGTGCAGCTAAAGTGCACGTGAACAGACTAACACTTATATGTGCGCTCTCACACCTACGTCTTCACAAAGGCAGTAGTAAAATGAAGTGCCGAAAATAAAATTCATGAGATGCACATCTGTGTGTGGTGCTCACGTAGCCATTGACGATTTTCCAACCATCGCTGGCTGTGAAGGAAAAAGTGGGGGGAGGTGCCTACCTGTGCGTGTGGGATGGGCCTTTGGGGAGAATTTAATGAGTTAAAGATACAATTTTTGAAGTTTTTGTTGTTGTTTCCAGAAGACTTGCCTGACTTGAGTTCTAGGGAGATGAAATGATGATATCAGCGCTCAGATACGAGGCATTTCATCTCACATCTCTCTCTGTCCCGTGGCTCACCATGGAAAATGAAATGAATACTCCTGCTGTGCCTATTTATGGAAGGTGCCCCAAACTGACAAAGCACTAATAACTAAATGGAGCAGTCGCCGGAGGAACAGTGAGTTGTGCACGCAGAGGGGAAACAGATTCTCACAACACCCTGCTAACTACAGTCTTTTAAAGGAAAACCCGCAAGTCCACTGTCCGGACTGCTATGACTGTAACAAATTTCCAGATTTCTGTCCACAGCAGTCGAAAGAATTGTTGCATTGGCCTTGTTTCACATCAAGAACAGGCAGAAGCTGAGAGGAAAATTTTATTTTCTTTAAATCTTACTGTCCCATAATCGGTGTGTTTGGTAGGAGTAAAGAAATTTCTGCAAAATACATCATATGCTCATTTTCTTAACATTACACCTCAGCATTAAGCAGAAGAGAGTTGTATATAACTGCTACTCCACCCCCGCCCCCCCATTTCTTTTTCACTCGTCACTAATGACTAATGCCTTTTAGACTCTTCCTCTTATATAAATTGCCAGCAATTACATAGGTGCTCAGGGACTTCTCGTTAAACAGCCTACATATCTGCATCAAGTAGTAGTTTCTTCATGATTTTTTTTTTCTTTCTCTGTTTTAAATTTTTTTTCTGCTTTTTTTTTTTCTTAATTTATCTTATAAATATGACTCCCCTCTGTCACACTGAAAGAACCTGTTGGTTGCACTGTTCAACGATGCAAAAAGAAAGGATTTCCAAATCAGGGGAAATATAATTTCCAGTGTATTGGAACTGCACATCTAAACCACTGTTGGTTTGACAATTATGCCCTAAGCTCTGACCAGCCTGCGAGTGGGCACTGTGCCATTTGAACAGTAGGGCAAAATTGCAGGCAGCCAAAAATCTGGCTTGAACATGTTTCTTGAGGGAACAATCCCAACTAAAAATATTCCTATTTGTCTGAACTCAATTTATTCACACACGCATGCTGAGGTGCCATTAAAGATGCCATAGGGGATGACTCTTTTTCTTAAACTGAAAGATCAGAAGAGCCACAGAGAGGGGGGAGCAGCGCTGGCTTCTTGTGGATGTGCAGAAGAGATGAGTTACGCTTTTAACAGGCAAGTGTTCTGGAGGCATTTCCTACCCTGCTTCTGTGCTTCCCATGGAAGGCAAGGTGGGGGGCCTCTGAGTCCCCAAAGTGGTGGCAGGGATGCACTCCCCAGTGCCACCGTGCCCCACCTGCAGACTCCCCCCGGCCGCTTTCCTCTGGAGGAACAGCAGCCAAGAGTGGCTGGTACGTACCCACAGCTGCTGGGCTGGCTGGGCTGGCCTGCAGCTTCCAAACCCTGAGTTCTGCCCTTCCCTGCCCTGTCTTCTGGGTGGAAAAGAGTAGCTACAAGTCCTCTTTTGGAACAACTGGTTTGGGTTACGCTTGCTGCACCTCACGGGGTAAAAGGAGGATAATGGTGACGGTGAGTCCAAAAATTTCAGTGTAACATGTTCCACCTGAAAATGAAGTCCAGTACTGTGAATTCTTTGTAGCGTTGCTGCTGCACATGTAAATATAACGTGTGTTTTCATTCACTAGAATAGAACGGGTTTTTTTTTGCTCTTACATTTGTTTCTTCTTATTTGCAGTTTTTAGGGAACTTTTCCGTCACTTGTATTTGTGGTATTTTCTGTGGTACATACTTCTACCCAAGAGAGCCAGGTATGCCTAAGTAGAGGGGAAGAAAAAACCTTCCGTGAAATTTCAGAGGCTGTTGGGAATGGTGTGCTTACACATACGGTGTTTCTATCGCTTCAGGTCAAAGAAAAGGGTGTGACAGTGCTGGGGAAACCTCACAAAACTGGTTGCTATCTCTCGAATGCTCCCCTTCCATGCTACATGAAAATGATGCGCAAACTTCTGCTGCTGCGGTGGTCATTTAGAGCAGTTAATAGCAGAGTGCAGCTCTTGTGTGAGCTGGTGGATGTAGTGATAGGAGAAAACAAAAAAGGTTGGAGTCTAAACCACAGCTAAAATTGCCTGAATGTTTCATTTTACTTGTCCCTTTTGGTTTTGAAAGTCCAAACTCCTACCTTAAAATTAGTAATTCCTCCCAGGAGTGAAGAATAAAGTACTCTAAGAAAGTACTCCAGCTCTGCCATGGCTCTGGTGAGTAATGCCTCTGCTGCCCCAGGTCTCAGACAGGTGATACTCTGCTGCCCTAGGCCTGGTGATTCTCAAATAAAGGTTAGAGCGGTGCTGGACTGTGTTGCCTTGCAGTGAAATACGGTGATCCAGAATACAAAACTGATACTGCCAAACTGAAAGTACCTAACCGTGAAATGACACAACGCAGAAGTGAGACGCTACTACCTTAACTTTTTGTTTTTCTAAATAAACTTAATTTATTTTACATCTCATTCCTCTTACCCCCCTCTTCTTCTCTCCACTTTTCTTAACAGTAAATTATTTGCTTGGTTGTTCCAAGTTCTCTTTATATTATTTTTTTTTTTTTTTTTTCCTGGGTAATTAAATGTACTGATGCTTTTGGCTCCTCTATGACCAAAGTAAAATATTTTTCTTACCCAGAGAAGTATTCTGACACAAGGGCAGTGACTTCATATAGCAACATTTCCTTTGGGAGACATGCTTGCGTCCTGCCCCACACAGGACAACCTGTTTCATGCATTCAGAGAAAGCTCTAGAGTAGACTGACCAGGAAAATTTCCATTTATCACCAAATAGCTGGTTCATACCTGTAGCATCTTCAGCTCTTGTGAAGCACGTGTAAGCTCAGACCTTTACCAACCAGACGCGTACAGCTGGTCAAGTGATTCTGGTCGTCTCATGATGAGAGAAAACATTACAGAGCAGCTGCCTGTGACAGTGTTTGTGGGTTGCTCTGATTTACTTTTATAGCACTTACTGTATGTGGTTGCTCTATTAATCTTTCTATATGAACAGTTTCTCTGTTTAATTAAATTGGGCCCAATGAGGCAGTGCATGGTCCTTTGATAAGCTCATTCATCTTTATTTGATTCTTTGCTGACACGTTAGTTGCCCTGTGACACAGGTTAAGTCATTGAGTGGCCATTACCTCCTCGTTTACTCTCTCATGTTACTCCTAACCACCTTCCTGAAGTCAAATCCAGATGATTTGTGCCAATTTCATGGGGGCACAAACTGGAACATCCGATAACTTTCTACATGGCTGACTTTATACAATCTCGCTTGCACATCGCAAGCTGCTATGTCTGTCAAAACACAATTTTTTCCCCTCCTCCTTATGGGCTTTGATAGAGCTATGAGTACTGGAGGTCTCAATTATAAAATGTCATGACACTGCCGCACAATTTTTTACAGTAATTTCACAGTGTCACTTTGTGATTATTTCAGGATAGCTTTGAACCATGACTGAAATGAATTGTGGCCCTTAGTGTATTGGGTGATACAAATTGTGAGCTGGTGTGACAGAGAGGCAGGCGTTGTTAGGAATAAACTCCATGTGAAGAGAGGGAAGCATGTGTTTTTTCAGAAACGCTACAGAAAGCAAGCGACAAAAAGGAGGCAGGGGGAGGGAGGTGGAAGAAGAGAGAATGAAACATTTGCCAATAAGCAAGCATCGGCTGCGCACCTCTAATTCAAATGATCTGTCAGCTCGAGTCAGGGCTTTTCTAGGCTCGTACAGCAGAATCCCATCCTGGAATTCTGCAAGAAACCTCCTCAATGTCTGTCCTGAGTTGGAGAAATGTGTCCCACGTGCTTCCCAAAAAATCCAACTCCTTTAAACAGCCAGGGCTTTAAGAATACGTAGTGAAGAGTCAGACAAATGCCTTAACAAGCAAATGTTGGTCTTGGCAGGCAGTTCTGTCATTTTATAATACTGCTTTGAGTAGTTTCAAAGCACAATTGTTCATACAGAATGAGCGAGTAGGGAGACCTTTACAGATGTCTCCACCACCTCCCGGGCTGAAATAGCAAAGGGAGGGGAACGAGCAGCTTCTCACAGACCCAGGCTTGCGAGGAAGGGGAAAAGGGAAAAGGTTTGTCCTTCTTCCACTCTGTGAGCAAGCCCAATTTTGGGGCGCAGTTCAGCAGAACGGGTAATCTAAGTGTTGCACCTAGTCCTCCGCAACCTTAGTGCCTTCAGAAGCTGAGAGAAAGCCACAAATCAACATCCCTACTCCAAAAGAGGGATGATTTGCCATTTAAAGAAAGTGTTTTCAGCACAGCTCTGAGGCAATGAAGCCTTAGGAGAGGAAAGCAAGGACAGAAGTGGGAGGGAGGGGAAAAGATGTTCCCTGAAATCATTCTAGACCTCTGAAATTTGCCTAAGATAGGTGAGTTTTGTGGAAAACATATCTGTTGTTCCAGGGGGAGCTGGAGCATTTTCTAATTCGTGAGACGAGACACCAAATGCTGTCAAAGCAGATTTTTACTTACATTCGAAGTCACATTTCAGCTAAAATACAGACAAAACACGTACTTATTTTATTGATGGCCGCGTCCTTGAAAGTTTACTCATCGCTTAAAATATGTAGATGAACTTTTACCTTTTATCTAATATAAAGTTTATGGTGGCCTGTGACATGCTGAGATATTAACATTCCTTACCTCAAAATCCAATAGCGATTCACCTCTTTTCTAAAAAGAATGACAAAAATGAGTAAGAAAAATCCTGTCAAAATCATTAAATGTTCAGTTTGGTTTATTCTGATGTATGAAATCATTTCCAGAGTCCATGTGCATATTTTGGCTCCTGTGTTCTAAAACCTGGAATACAATTAGCTTAAGCAGCTCTCCATAAAACCAAGGGAACTTCAGGGGTGATCCTGTAGCTAGCCTGGCTTTTGGTCAATTAAATCAACTGGTGACACTATGGATTTTACTAGTACTTTACTTTGCTAATTTGATTGCTATGGAGTACATTTTTTTAAAGCAAAAATCTTCAGGGTATTTTTCAATTGCAGGCTTTTTTCCTCTCTCCCTTTCTTTCTTTCTTTCCTTCCCACTTTCTTTCCCCATTTTTGCAGCCTACCTAGCACTGATGCATCTCCTTAATGTTTTTTTGTTTGTTTATGTCAGGATTTTCCTGCTTCATGTTTTTATTCGGTGAGAAGTATTACACCTAGTAAAACAAAAACAAACCAAAAAATGATTGTATAAATGATAGGCAGCACAAAGACAAGGTTGACAGCAAATGTTAAATGGCATTAAAAAAAAAGCTTTTATCTCCTCTCACCTCCCATAGTGCATGTTTGATGTAAAGTACAAGCCACTTGTTGCCAGCAAAATGGTCATCTCATTTAGACTCTGTTGCTGTGTACTTTCACCCAGCACCGATAACATTACTTGATATTGCAGGTTCAAGCATTTTTATGTTACATAGAACAAGGATAACCTTCTTGCATCTAAAACTCCTGTGCAATCTTACAAGAAAACTCAATTAATCAATTAGAATACTTTACTCAAATTACAGGGGAATTACGTGCCTTCGTCGCTGAGAAGCGTTGGAACTTGCCGTGCATTACAGCAATTAGGAATGCTTAATTTCCAAATGGCACAAATGAACAACGTATGAGTCATGGTGAACGTTTACTCCTTAAAAGCCATCAGTGCTAATGGTTTTGTAACCTTTGTAAATTTAATATGGGCTTCATTTCTACAGCAGTGAAACCCACGTCAGGATGGTATAATATTACTGCTCATATGCACAGAGCTTTATGCAGCTCCACACTTAATTGCATAAATAATAAAGATAGGTTTTGAGGTAGGCATCTGCTTACACTACTTTTTGTGAACAGATATGATCACGCTATGCTATCGCACTCTAAGAAGGGCACTTAAGGCAATCAATAAGTAATGATTCATAACATTTTTTCTCTGTGAAGTTATGATAAGTAAAGATTAGAGCGAGAAAGGAGAATATCTTTAGTGCCTTTTTAGAAGGATATCTTGCCTATGCCAGAGTATTCAAGTAGCCATTTTAGAGTCTGTAGGCAAACTTTTTCACCTTTAAAAGCGGTCAATTCATATTCAGTCGTCGCTAACTGATTTCTTTAGTAGCAAATAATTCACAGAATCACAAAATATTAGGGGCTGGAAGGGACCTTGGAAGATCATCTACTCCAATCGTTTATTCCTAATCCCTGTAGTCATTACCAAATGCTATGCTGTTATGTGGTGCTGATCTTAGTGACTATATTGAATAAATATGCTGCTTTACAAAAGTAGCATTCATAACACAGCCAGGAATATTTTTGTGTATATTGGCAGTTGTTTCCAGTTATAAATTGCCCTAGAAGAGCTACTTATGGGTCTGTCTTTGACACTCCTGCGAGTTGGTTTAGTAGCAGTAGTAAAGACCATAGCTATGATATTCTCTTCCCTCCTTCCTCCCCCAAATAGCGGATTCTCTCCAGGGAACCATTCTTTTCTGCTTTTTTGGAGAAAATATAGAGATCATAAGCTCAGGAAGGGTGTAGATTTATTTTCTTTTGCAGTTTTCAGTGGGATCAATGAACAACCATAGGCAACTCCATGGGGCCACCAAAGAGATTACCAGCAGCATGGTAGTGATGGGATGTGCGCACGGAGAGTCTTTTTCCAGCTGATTTTTTTAGGAATGAAGATAAATCCTGCAGTCATCTCTAAAAGGAGTAAGCCCTTCTCTCAGTGAGATTGTGCATGTACAGATTCAGTAGTGTCAGATGATTCCTTGTGAGATTTTGTCCCTACATATTGCTGCTTGTGCTAGAAGGAGGTTCTTTCATCCTAGCTCACCGAACTTGTGGGTTTGATCTAGGTTTAGTTTTCTTCCTTTTCTTTTTGCTTTATTTAAAACATTGAATTGACTGGAGTTGCTCTGAACATCAGTGTCCTAACGTAAAAAAAGCACATAGCAGTTCCCAGTGCTGCAGATTTTACTGAAATCCAGGTATAAAACCTTACAGGTCCTCTCACAGCATTGTGACCCTACGAGATTTTACTCAGTTTCCAAATGTATTTTCCGAATTTATTTCCTAGCTTTTCTGTGTTTGTTTTCCTTAGCATAGCTGTGCCCTCCTCCACCAAGAAGAAGAGAATTCTTGTTTGTTTCTTTTCCACAGGAAAGGTTTTTGTTTCTTCCATGGAAATTCCAATCTAGGGAAGTATCACTAATTTCGGTGAAGTTAGACAAGTTTTAAAACAAAATGGAGGTACAAAATCTGACACTGCTTTAAACCACACTGAATATTTTTCAGCTTCTCCAAAGAGCAGCCACAACTGGTGAGGCATTCAGGTGAGGTGAGAAACAACCCTCAAGGTACTTTTTCAGTGAATATACAAATAAAACAAAATGAAAGTTGATGACAGCAATCCTTCGAAAATTAGAATATTTATTATGCATTTTTTTTAAAAAAAATAAGCAACCAATCATCATTAATTGTGTTGGTGTTCATTACAATTAAATTAGTCTTAGTTAATTCATTAAATATTAATATGGAATTCAAATTCAATTCCATAGAAATTATAATCTGTCAATTAATTAACATATTAAAATTGAGAAGCATTACCTGTCCCTTCAAGGCAAAAATCTTCCTTTTTAATGAAGAAATCTTTCAGGGAAGGAATAAGGGGTTAATTTTTTTTTTTAGTGATAAGAGATTTGTAGGTGGAAAAAAAGAATTCTGCAAATTGTCCAGGTGTTTCATTTCTTTCTGTGCTTTAAAGGTATTTTCAGATATTTTCCCATGAAATATCTTTAGACCAATACGAACATAGTTTTAAAAATGTAACTGAAAAATACCTGGTAGTGGTTTTTTGTTTTCAGAAGAAAACAATTTATAATCAGAATCATTTACATTCGGAGCTTCATTCTAAAGACATCCATGAAAATGGTAAACTTTTTGGAAGTCTTTTCACCATTTTCACTATTTTAAAAGGTAAAGATTTCTGTCACCAGGAGCTTAACGTAACTGTGTTACAAACGCACCTTTCACCGTCTCCTATTTCATGTTTCAATTTGATAATTAGAGTATTTCACCAGTTTCTTGGAAAATCATGTGGCAGTCTGGTAGTCCCCATGCACTTAAACATACCTGCACAGGAATTCTTTCAAAAAAACGCAAACCAAAACAAACCCCAGAACCCCCCAAATAGTGGCCTGCCTGACTCCAGTGCAGTGCTGTACGAGTGAAGCCTTGAGCAGAGCCCTGTGTGCGATGACACACGCAGCAGCACACCTCGGGTACGTGCATGGCTGGTGCCTTTTACCCGCTGTCCCAGGGACGTGGAAGAGCTTGTTCTATTGACTGCCCAAGCTATCGGCACTACCTACTGACAGCGTTTGTTGCTTTGGGGGAGGAACAGCTTTATGTCCCCGACTGAAAAGCTTTAGAGCTTAAAACCACACAGACATCACTGACCAGTTTGTGACAGCGTTGAGAGCCAAGTTTTTAAAGGCTACTCATCTCTGGTTGTAAATCAAACCAGTAAATTTTTTTTTAATTTCAAGATTTAAGGTCTAATCTAGTGCAGTTCTCTATTTGTGAAAATCTGATAGCAAAAGCTGTTTTGAAATCATACTGGAGAATGCTGAAGATGAATACATGTTTATGCTATGTATGAAAATATAGCTACATTTTACACGTTGATAAATAATGAGGAAAATAGGCTACCGAGTTGAAAAAACTTAACTTTTTTTTTTTTTTTTCATTTTGCAAAATTATGAGCAAAAACCAAAAAAAGGATAAGACACTTGCCCTCTCATTCCAACTCATTTGAAAACCCAGTGCGATTTTTGTCATTTTTATCAACCGTGAGACTATTTCTACTGGTATCTGCCAAGTATAGCAGTTAGCTTGTTCTGTATGTGTAGTTCAGTGCTAAATCGCATTTTTTTCTTGCACTTCCATCTCCAAAACTTTGGTGTAATTTGAGTGCCTGGTTTAGATGGATGGCATTCATTGAAAGATGATCATAGTATCTAGTTTGTGCCTGATTACCCATTGGACATCAATATTTTTCTTTAAAAAGCATTGACATGCCATTAATTGTGATTGTAATTCTCGTGTCATGCCCCTAGAAGTAATATATTTGAATTCCAAGTGCCAAACAACTTCTTAAATTGTTTGTGTGGAAAATATTGAACACTCTACAGAAAGTTGTAACTAGATTACCCTTCTGTAAATCTGATGTTACTGCCCTAAATAAAATGGTGTTATTTAAGCAGTAGCACTAGAATGGGAGTCTGATCCGTCCTTTTAGTGCAAGTCGGAAAACAAAAAGGAAAGTCAAACACCAAATTTGTACCCGCATTTGGCTTTTTCAGCAGTTGTACTAACTGAAACCACTAATCGGAGTTGATTGTCCTTAACATGAAAATGGTTAGCTAATATCCATTCAGGACCCGGCCTTGAATGGATGGCTCAGACTGGTATTAAAGTACAAAGGAGGGTTCACAAAGAGCCACGTTTCCTCTCCTGCAGTTGTACTGTGTATTTTCTTTTCCGTCAAACTTCTTACAATTGAGATAGAAAATCTAGTTATGCTATCAGTGTTAGCCTGACCTCCACTAAGTAATCCACGTGGTTTCCATATGGTGGCAAGCTTACCCTGCAGAAAGGAAATGGGTGCAGTGGCAGCACGCATGCTGTGCTTCAAAGAGACACCCTTAAACAAGGTCCCCATGAGTTGCCACTGAGATGATCCACTGCTGCTACCAACAGATCGTGTTTTAAAGTACCTTTGCATCCACGGACCGAAGACTAAGAAATACAGTAGGGTTCTTAGATGCTTAGATAGCTTTTGACTGATAAATAAATCTTCCTTTTAGAAAAACAAATTGTTCTTAGCCTTGGGATTAGGTTTGTAATAAAAGCAGCATGTGTTAAAGGCGTAGACCTTACAGTAGGGAAAAAATGAAGAATTTGAACAAGAGGGATTAAGATTTCTAGGCTTGAATACTGTAGGTGTAAACCAATTATTTAATATAACTGCATGCATAAAAATAAAATAATTGTGCAAATGGGTTGTGCTTCAGAGCCGCATGCACACTGTTACCTGTACTGCACCTCGGCTTCTTTAAAGGGGAGACGGGTTGGCACACACCGCGTGTGCCACCACCTACTGGTGGTGCAGTGCGGCAAGAGCCAGGAGCGCACCGCCCAAGCATACAGTCCCCTTCCTTTTCCTACCAGCGACCCATTATACGCAGAATCTACTTAGGTACTGTCTGAATTGCCTCTATAGGCAAGGAAAACTTCGAAATGACACAGGTAGAAAACTTATTTGCATTTAATTTGTTATCACTCTTTGTCATGGAATTCTAATAAATATAGGTAACGTTCGCTATTTAAAACTAATTATTCTAAAACACTTGCACACTTTTAGGAAATTGAGTTCCCCCTTTGCCAATAGAAATCATAGGCAGATTGCATCAAACTTGTGACTAAATCCTGAAAAGTGTTTTGACAACGCAGAGTGTCTCTAATTGTCCTGTAAAGAGAACACAGGGACTGTGCCAACAACCCCTTGTTTCCCACTTCACTAGTATCTCGTGTCACACTCATTCATTATCTACACAGTAGCTGTAACAATAGCAGCCTTTCTCGACAATTGCGTTGTTGCAGGTCTACAAGGGAACTGCAAGTTGTCAGTTTATTAAAAAATCTACATCGATCTCAGCTCAAAAGATTTGCTCATTTGATGCATTTATTTTCTGTTTCTGTGAAAAAGACAAGACTTAACCAGAACAGTCATCCAACTATGCAAAAATCCCAGGAAGTATCACACAGTATTTGGGGTTGGTTTTGTAACCAATAAACTGTTTCCTCATCGTCTTAAAAAAGCTTACAAGTGTAACTATAACCAGGTATTTATTTTCTGGGGTTTTTTTTTACTGTTTGTGTAATAGAGGAAAGTTTCATCACAGAATTTCAAGTAAGATGATACAACTGTCTTGGGTAAACGGAGATTTTATCAAAATATTTGATTCTAATAACACATGATTGTTAGTCTTTTACACAAGTGACAGAAATTACAAATGTGAATGAACATATTGGCAGCCTGCCACTGTGGTGCAATAACAGAGCGTAGCTGCTGCAGCTCCCTCCTCTCCTAGCACAAAATCAGTGTTTGTTATGTGGGGGTGGCATTTAAATGTGCTCAGGTGGTTCCTGGGGTATCAGCTGAAATAAATATTCAGTCACAGATTGGGAAAAGCCTTCACAACATGGGGCTATCTAAAGGAAGACAGATGAAGTCAGCATATAGTTATCAAGATAAGCAGTGAGCAAAGTGCACTTTGCCTCGTCGGCATCAATAAGTGAATTAAGTCATTCTCTTGCAAGCATGATTTTACTCCCGTTTCTCACTGGAATCTTAACTTCAGTTAGTATGCAGCAAGGCCTTGTAAGGTAAGATGCACTGGATTTAGCTTCGTTTTGAATTTCAACTCTGCTTTATGCTACGTCGTGTCCGTGCGCGAAGGTCAGAAGCGCCCTTGAAACCCCAGTCCCACGTGTGAGCCCTGGCACCCTGTGAGCACTCGAGACCGCTGTGGCAACCGCAGAGCAACAAGTAGCTGTAAAGAAAGGCTCAGGATTAGCATCAAGGGCGGGAATACCCCCTAATCACTCTTTTTAAAGTGCAAATGAGATCGTAGTTCTACGCTAACTTTTAGCAGGCGCAAGCAGAACCTCGGGCAACAGGAGGGGTTCCTCCTCTCTTTGCTCCCAAAACTCACTCCTGCACTGGGCCGCTTCCCACAGTACCTTTTTTTTTTTGTGTTGTTGTTGTCCATAAGAAGCCTTCTGTCTCAGTTTAGGGAAGTCAGTCAGGCAACTGATTTTTTGCGGGAGGGGGGCGGGTCAGGTTCACTTCCAACCAGATCTTGTTTGGCGTGTGGCTGTGTGAATGCTTCTGCTAGCAGAAGGCAGGGCTCTTTGAGGTGGATATTAAACGGCTAGAAAGGTTCAACGAGAGGGTCTAAGCCTTTTGTTGATATTGCCAACTTACATTAGATACCAGTTTAGCAGGCGAAGACCAGTTCCTCTCCTGCTTGTCGCACCCAGCAGGTTAAAGCTCTCACATAGCTCTATCACAGCTTTCCATTCAAATTCAGCACTGGCACCACAGTACTTTAAAACGTTTGCAAACAGCTCCCACGCTTTACCAACCTCCTTTCTTTCTGCTGGAGCCTGAGGCTGGAACAGGTAATGAGTTTAGATCCTCGCAACAGCTACATCTAGGTTGCTGACTCCCATCTACTTTGTTGTTGCTACCTTAAAATACCTTATCGTTATAATCTTCTTTTAATAGTCTGCATCAAACTTGTCAGCTACTCATTTAGCGATAGAAGGAGGAGGCAAGAACCGCTAGCCTATTACCTCCATGCACAGTAACGTGTGTCCAATTTGTGGTTTCCATCACTGCTAGAACTGTGAATGGTGTATATGTGTAAAAAAGGTAATTGCACATCACAACTCCTGACATGTCTTCTAAGCACCTGGAGACTGGTAAGAGCGCTGCACGATGGGGCAGAATGGAAAGTGGAACTGCAGGAGCTTGCTGGAATTTGCCCGGCATTCTCCTGCCTCCAAAGGCATAGGAGATAGGAGGTTTTCAGAGAAAGGCCTGGATGAGCTTTGCAGCTTTGTTTTGCTTGTGTGAAGATGCAAGCCTTTTCTTCATCCTTGCTTTTGAAAAGCTGTTCCTAGAAAAGTAAAGGAAATTCAGGGCTGTCTCTTTTATTATACCATGGGCATTTAAGTAACTACCGTAGTCGTAAGATACGAACATGTTTTGTGAAACTCTAGACAATTCAAAAGACACCATGCAGTAAGTCTTACTTATATACTTACAAGAAAACAAAGAAGTCTTGCCCTAAATGACTAGATAGCTCTATTTCAGTATTGATGTAACCCCTGCACTTTGGCTAGGGAATACTGCAGATGCTGAAATAACGGTTCACCATTATTCCTTTGTTTCAGTTAGAAAGCAAAAGTATAGCCAAGACACTATTGACCTGCTTGTGTGTTTTTAGAACAGCTGTGTCCAGTGAAATACAAATGAAAGATTATTTTCATAGCTTCCCATATTTCTTGCCAAGTGAGAACCAGCACATTACATTTTAATTGTAGGGAAGCTATAAGGTAGAGTGAAGAGCAGTGAACTGTAACACTCTTCAGGGAGGGTAACTATTCTCATACTTTGGTTCTCTCTGTCCACTCTGACTGGTAGCACCACAATCAAGATGAGACCACTTGAGGAAAAGCACTGGAAGGATGAGGGAAGTGATTGTAGACACATATGGAGCCTCTCTCCTGCATGACGGAGGCATAAAGCTGCTCAAAAAAGTATGAGTGGAGAAAAAGAAAGGGAAAATGGGCAGATTCTCAGAAATACGGGTGAATACCAGATGAGCTTATTTGCTTTCTAGCAGAGACACACGAAAACCCCAAATCAAAATCCTAAACCTTTCCCTTTTGTAGGAATTTTAATTAAAGGGGCCTAGAACAGAAAGGAACAAAATTCTCTCATCTCTGAACTTCCAGAA
Source organism: Leptosomus discolor (assembly GCF_034619465.1). Lineage (NCBI taxonomy): Eukaryota > Metazoa > Chordata > Aves > Leptosomiformes > Leptosomidae > Leptosomus > Leptosomus discolor. The sequence continues at coordinate 20,811,147 of NC_141403.1, forward strand.
CCAAGGTGAGACTCCCTCTGCATCACATGGAGGCACACACTTTCACCATGAATCTTCTCATCCCCTAATTAATCTTCTTGTTGCTTTTCAGTGACAAATGCTCTGACTACTTGGAGCTATTCTGTGCTTGTGTTTACAATAAGACTCTCTGCTTTTCCTCCGCACTTTTACAAAGGTCTCAGCATCCACGTAGACTACGAGCATCTATCTTGTCTAACTTCTATCTTGGATGCAATAGAGAAATCTGTATAAGAAAATGCAAACCAAAGCAGAAGGTGCTTTGATATTACTGATTGCTGCTGCCAAGCAGTGGTTTTCTCAGGACTGTAGTATAGAATTCAGCAGGAAGCATATGTTTAGTACTGGTGGAAAATCTATTCAATGCTATTCTGTTGTTGTAATTCAAAGAGATTTAGTACTGTAACTCGAAGTAAGGTTTTGTTTAGTATATATAATCAGCACATACTACTAGATGTGCCCTCAAATAAAAAAAAAAGGCACTTGAGCCTTCCCTTTTGAAGGGTAAAGAAAGCTTCTTAGAAGGAAGTAGTACTCATTACTAGAATCAAAGAGCTAGCAGAATATTTTGCTCAGAAGCAACAGCAAAAAAAAAAAAGTTTGTAATGAAAACTTGCTACTAGGTTTATCAGTGTATTTTTATTGGAATTCTGTAAAGAAAAAAGAATATTCCCATGTCACTTGTGAAGATATTTTAGTTATTTTTTGAATGAAAAGGAAAAGATCCTCTGTTAACAAATGGAATGTTACAATGGAAAGCTTAAATTAGTCAGTTCTCATGTTTCAGTAGTGCAAGATCTTTGAAGTGATCTTTCCTGTTGCAGGAATTCACTGTTTTATTGAACAAGCCTCAAGAGGCTTGCAAATACCTGGCTTATAGATGTCTACTTGTACAACTCAGCCACAGCTAAGATTCTTCACTGGGCATAAAAAGCATATAAAATAAGAAAAAAAGTCAGTTTATTAGATGCATTTATAAAATGTTTGACTGACCATGTTCTTAAATTCCAAAATGAATTATGCTTCTTCCAGTCACAACATTGCTGACTAGTGTTAAGTTTCCACTGGAAGATTTCTGGGTTTAACATACCATACCTAAAGAATGTTATCATGTTGTACAAGATAACGTGAACAGAAATCACTTGTCTCCTTTTCCACCTAACACGGCCTAATAATTTACAGACCACCCTGTTTCAAAGAGGCTTGATGAACCACTCCAAAGATGTGGTTCCGGTAAAAATTACAACCTTGCTGTAGTTTTACACATATTTTGAAAAATGGGAGTATTTAAAGATACATGTTGAAACATATCTGCTTGTTAGCTGCCTGTTAGGTAGTAAGATTGCTCCTGAGTGGTTTTTTCATACACTCTCCTAAGTGGCTCCTTAGAGATACAGACATGAAGATGTTATGAAAATCAGCTGTGCACTGAAGCATCATGTTCCCTGGACTCAAGTATCCTCATGCAGATGGGGTATATAAGCAAAGGGAGGGAATTTTTCTCATATTGGTTTGACTGGAAAACTGAGAAGTCAACTTTGCAGCAGGGAGAGCAGAAGAAGAGCAAGCTATGAAGGGTTTCCCCTTCCTACTCTATTTTCGATTAGGTCCTTGCTCTTCTGGAGTGGTGTGGATCAATTAATGACCCTGGATCCAGATCCAGAAACCTCAGGATATGTTTCCAAGTTCCCAACTATGCTGACTGTGTTAAGCAAGGTAAATTCTCTTACTCTGCTGTGAGTGGACACACTGAAGTTTATGCTTTAGTAAGTGAAAGTGCTTTCTGTATAGCAACTGCTGAAAAGAGGTGAACAGAAAATAGATTTCCTTCCTGCAGAAAAAGGCCATATATTTCGGACAGGACAGTGTTGGGAAACATAAAAATGGCGTTATTTGGCTTGCTGGCTTTCCAGCGGAGTGTGGGCTGTCTGCTTCCCAGGATGCTCACCCTGCCAGTCACCTGCCAGCCTGGCAGACCAAGAACCAGACTGACTGTTGAAGGGGTGGGGATCTTGTGGCTGGGGAAGCCGTGAAGGATGAGTGGCTGCTGTAGCTTCACAGCTCCTACTGTGGGGACGGACAATGTTGGGAATCTCAGAGTTCCTAAGAAAGTGCTGAAAATGTTCCTGAAAAAGATGTGTTTGATAAATAGGGTTAAATGTTGCTTGTAACCAAACTCCAAAAAAAGTTGCTCCCAAAAAAACCTTACACCTAAGCTTCTCTGAATGATGCAATAGCTAGTTAATTGAGATGTTTTGTAGAATAGTAAATATCAGAGGCCTATATATTAGTAAGTTTTTGGTTTAGAATGGTTCTATGACAAGGGTGATGCTATAACTATAAATAGAAATCTTCACCTAGACAGTCAGGTAAGCTAGACATGTTCAACAATTTTGTTCTCTAAAGGTAAATGCAGATTTCTAGTCTGTTAACAGGGGTTTTCTCAAGGGGACCTGTATTATTCAGAGCAGGAAAAAAAAAAAAAAAGATAAAAGAATTCTTTAAGTGATAGGGGAAAAACTTTATTGAATGTACATAACAGCCAAAAAAATCTTTCTCATAGGCCTGTTACAGTACATTCAGACTCTTAGAAAATCACAACTATTGACAGATTCAGAAGACAGAAGATCTGTGTAGAAAAAAAATGCTCTAATTATTGGCTAGCTTGTAATTAGAGGAAAGCAAAATCAAACTATTTGTTGACAGGTAGTGACTGAATATAGAATAAGATGTGCTAAAAATATTGTTCTCATAATTTCAGAAACTATAAAATAGGAAGTTCATTGACAGCAGGCAGTTATACTTAGAAGCAATGCTTCAAGAAGAGTTTGTCATACAGAAAATCAGCTGTTTTGTTCTTCATTTTACAGCACAAAAGAAGGAAAGTGTATTGCCATGGTGTTTGAAGTGATATAAAGAAATGGTCTAATGAAAGTAATTTGTCTGCTGTTACCTTCTATATCGCATTATAGGTACAAGGGTTTGCCATTAGGCAGTTTCCTTACCAAGCAAGCATTGCTGTTTTCAATCATAGAGAACACAGTTATGACACATTCTTTAAAAAGTGGTTCTGCTAAAATAATGCTACTTGTGTTCAAATGCTAACCTCTGCCACTAATTCTTTCCCATGAATCACAGCTGAAAATACAGATGTATCTTTTTATAGTAAATTTATATAGTATGCAAACTGTGGGATGCATTTTTAGCTGCTGGAGAACAACTGTCACTTGAAGAGGCCCAGACCAGTTGACACCAGGTGTGGATATGGCCCTGTGTTCGAACTCATATGACTTGCAGGGAGACAGGACTTGATACTACGATTTAATCTTACCTTAAGGTTAAAAAGAATGGTAAGAGTTAATCCTGTCTTAAAAGCATAATGTTCCCTTAAAAAAGGCTTCAGGATGACCCAATAGTAAGAGGCTTTAATGACAGTAAGGACTAGAACTTTCTTTTTGTTGCCTCGGATTATTATCAGATCCTTTGGCAGTTATCAGCTGTGAAATGGAGCCATACAGTTCTTGGAGGCTTGTTTGCATTTTTCATCATGTTGACAATCACTGCAGAAGATCCTACAGTTCAACAGACCTTTCCAGGGCCCTCAGCCTCTGGTTGTACCTCTTACTCTCAGTCAGGACTGTGCATGCGAATGGGAGGGGGTGGGGGAGGGAGAGCATGTGCTGCTTTTCAGCCTTCATTACCTTTTAGAGTCGTCCTTGCTTGCAGTGTGGAAATTGCCATTAATAAAACCTGAATAAATTGGTTCAGTGTTAAGGACTGCTCTTTTTTTTTGAGATTTCTGGGCCCCCAACAGTACTGGCAGGCAGTCAGTGGGGCTTCAGGAGGCACTTGTATGTTTGGCCTGCAAGACGTAACAAAAGTCTCCTCGGCAGTAATCTGTATTTTGGACTTCCCTGTAACTTTTAAAAACAACGACCCGCACATTAAGTTCATGCAGCTTTAGTGAATTCGGAGTGGTTTACGGTAGCGTTTAGTTTTGCAGTGCGGTCTTGTCTTCAACTTGGATAGTTCTGGAGTGGGTTGTCCATCAGACAATGGTTAGGTGGTGGTGGTCTGCCTCCTGAAGGCAGCGTGCGCAGCGTGGAGTCCAGGGAAGCCAACCCATCTGCCGCCTAGGCATAAAGCCCTTCAGCTGGAGAGATTGAGCCATATATTCAAACAAACACAAGCCAGCACTTCACTTAACGTGTTTGTTAGATTTCTCCCCCTTTTGCCAGCACTACTGTAGTCTTTAAACAGTATGACAGAAGTACACTTCCACTTCAGTTAATGGATTTATCAAATACCTTATTTCATGCTTTCTGCTTTTGATTTATGAATTTTGATCCCAGAGACAAGGACCCTGTGAGTATTGATTGCAGAAAATGTCAGACTAACAGAAGTTAATTTCGCTCGTACATGTGGAAGTCTGTGATTCTCTGACAGCGCTGTCTGCGGAGAACCGGCTGTCACCCAGCCCCAGTGACACCGCGCCGTCACACCAGCCAGCGCCAGGGCGAACCTGCACACGGCTGCGGGGCCGGCAGCGCGTTTGGAGGAAGGGGCGCAGGGGGTTGGAGCAGGGGAGGAGGGTGCAAGCTGCCGTGGAGCCCGTCCCTCTGCGGCTCCCTGCGTGTGATGGCGAGGCGCCTGGAGGGATAATGGAATGTCACCCTGCCAGCACCACCGCTGATCAGCCACACTTCATTTATCGATCGGCTTGCTTTGTAAATTATAAGTCTCTTTTTTTTTTAATGGCAGAGTCAAAGTGTCACTTATACAGCGGGGCACTTGAGCAGTAGGTAGTAGATGGTTTGGTTTTGCTCCTCGTACCTCTTGCATTTGAGATGTGGTTAAAAACTTCTGACTTTTTGCAACGTATTTGTTCCAAGTGACTTTATTATCCCAGACAACAGAAAAACAGAGGACAAACTGTGATGTTGGATGAAAATGAACAATAAATGGTATCAATACGTGGTCTCGTTTCTTCATCAGAAAAGAGAGATTCTCAGTAGACATCCTCATTGACAACAGTGAAAAGATGCCCACTGGTTTAAGCTGAAATGGGTTAAGCACTTCTGTTAGTCCCATAATCTGCCTTTTTCTTGGTAGTTTTCGCTGGACTTTTCATCTGGCACTTTTTCACTGTAAGAAATATCACAGATAAGCAAACCCACATTGCTGTTTGCTGTTTTTTGTCTTAAAATCAGGTTAAGAGTACATACAATAAAGTAGGAAAAATGTTAGAGTCTGTGAAATGGTTGTTGTCCTAAAATTAAACAGCCTAATCCAAGAGATACAGAGTTAAAGTTGCAATTAGAAGACATTCAAAATTATATACATTGACAAGCACAGACAGCTAACCACATACACCATGACAGTGTTATGGCTTGCCCTGCTGAAGAAATGGAGAATAATCTGTTTTTCCCATAGAAAAATGTCTTTAATTTATTTTTTCCTGCTTGAAAGATTAATGTCACTGTACACAAGTATTCAAGAGATTTTGAGAAATGACATTGTGTGGGGATGTAGAGAGAAAAACACCAAAAATGAGATTTTATCCCTTTAGTTTCACTTTAAATAGCAAAACACTCAGGGTATGCTAACTAATGTGAAGGCAATATAAACAGGTACAATGCAAAATCCGTGTTGCTGGTAGTCCATAAAAGGAATTTTGAAAGGCAATAGGTATTATTTGTACTCATGATCATGGGAGGAGGGGAGGAAAAAAGTCTTAAGCGTTTCTCTCCTTCATCACCATTCTCGAAAACAGAGAACTGTTAGATTACATACTGACAGCAATCAATTTTTAAACAAGACTTGATAGGGAAATAATAGCACGGATTTTATTTTTTTTTGTTTGTTTTTAAATCTGAAGATGGGCCCATTTGGGAAGTAGTCCATGTTTCATCTTATTTAGATGTTTTAAGAGAAATATACTGGATGCAGTACTGTGCGACCTGCTCTAGGCAAACCTGCTTTAGCATGGGGGCTGGACTAGAAGATCTCCAGAGGTCCCTTCCAACCCCTAACATTCTGTGATTCTGTGTGGTTCTGTGAAATAGGGCCAATTATTTTTTGGCTCTTGCACAGCTGAAAGAGAATGAGACGTCACTAGGATGCTGATCAACTCCTAGTCAAAGGATGTTAACCACAGGAAACACCTCTGCTGCTCCCCTTCTCCTTTGGAAGTGTTGGATTTATCCACACATGGAGATGGACAGACAGACCTTCATGAGAGACAAACCATAACTCCAGAACTGGAATCACTATAGCTGTACCTGAGAGGAGATGGTTTATAGATGGGATCATCAGAATGGAGGATGCACACCCCGCACCACAGTAAAATATATATATATCTCTTTAAACATCCTCATTCATACTCCCCGTGGACAGAAACTACAATGCTCCAGACAAAACTGTGTCAAGACATAGCTAAAATGGAGTGGTTGTACATGTGGTACATAGATACAGGCGTGTACCTACATGCATCTTACGCATACATGCACACACCTCAACACCCCAGTATGTCAGCGCTACACTTACTTTCAAAACCTTTTTCACTCTTGGATTGATTAATTTGCTTCCTTCCTTCTTTCCTTCCTTCTTTCCTTCCTTCTTTCCTTCCTTCTTTCCTTCCTTCTTTCCTTCCTTCTTTCCTTCCTTCTTTCCTTCCTTCTTTCCTTCCTTCTTTCCTTCCTTCTTTCCTTCCTTCCTTCTTTCCTTCCTTCTTTCCTTCCTTCTTTCCTTCTTTTCTTCTTTCCGAATAATTGACATTAATGATTTGTTTAGTTAAATATCTTTCTGTATGGGGGAGGAGACTGAGCCCTGTTGTATCATCCCATGTTCAGCTTTCAGCTACCCTCACACCACTGACATTCTGTCAGGCCTGCTTGGCTTTGCTTGAGAGTTTGATTAAACAAATTCATCAAACATATAAAACATTTCTTCTAATGGGGAAAAACATTTTCTTAGTTTTGTGGAAATACGAATGATATTATTATAATAATTAATGCAGCGTAAGTTCACAACTATGAAATTTTATGCTCTATTATATATCATTAATGAGGCACATTAATCCTGTGCTTTTTTTCTAGAAGGCCGTAAGAACAGATTTCCATGTGCAATTTCAAGTGATATTTACATGTTACCTTTTGACAAGTTTGAGAAAGTCACAGAGCCTTCGTTCTATAGAAGGGAAAATGCAAACAAATACTCCATATACTACATAAATACACAAAAATCAGCTTCTTGGGAACATGTCAAAAAATGTATTAATGTATTGCATATGGTTATACGGCAATCATGCATTTAAGTCTGTATCTCTAAACATGTGCATGCAAGTGCATGTGTCCAAATTTACGTAGTCTGTCTAAACCAGGCAACAAAGAATTAAAGAGAACGAAAAATGTGTAAAAATTATTTTTTAGCAAATCAAATCATGATACATGCTGTATTTAGAACTCCTATTTAAGGAACATATAAGATTAGGATATTTCTTATATTCCATATTCTGTACATGCCTCCAACGAATAAGAAAATTTTTCAGCTAATATAAATCACTTCTAAAAGTTATTTTCTTGGTTCCACTTCTGAAAATGCTTTTCTTGGCATAAGACGATATGACTTAATAAACACAAGAACTGTAAAGTGAGTGCTCCGTTCAAAAATGCCTTTTGTCCTATACAATTTTTATTTTATTTGTAAAAAAAGCACAAAGACAAAACCTAAACCTATTGTTGATATGAAAGCAGATGTTATCTCCTACGGTTTCAGCCATGGTATTTTTTTTTTGTAGATACAATTCTTCTTTCTTTTTCAGAAAAAAATGCACTGGTTCTTTAGTTACAAATTGTTCTTTCAAAAATGTTGTTCAAGGGAATCACCTTGACGTATGTGTTGAATGCAGAGAAGGCCTGATGCAGGTGAGATTGTCAGAGATGCTTGAACAATTGTGACTATTGTTATGGATTTTATGTTTTGCAAACCTGTCATTATTTGGCCTGCCTTCTGTCTGGAACAGAGACATACTGTAATGTTAGCACCACCAAACAGCACCACGGCAAACCCCAGCTTTTTCTCCCTTCCCCTAGGACTTCTTCACAGGAACCTGAACAATAACCTACTGAGACAATATTTTCTTTTTTCCTTCAACTACGAAGGTCGTAGCAGGGTGAAAGCATGGCACTACTTGGGCACTATTTCATCTCCGTTCCGGTTTAAGGACAGGTTTAACTTTGCATCTCTTGTGGAAAGGGAGTTTGAACTACTGAAGGGAAGAGAGCAGCTATTATCCGTTAAGAAATGGCATACATAATGTCTGTATCTGGGAGGATGCACCATAATGTATTGAATCTATAATAGACGATTTATATACATAGAAAAGTATTTTGTGCTTTTAAACAGGTTTTAAACACGTAGCTATTTTCTGTTTCAAGAGGGCTCGTGAGAGTAGATACATACTGCCATGGAAGACTCAGGTAAACTACACTACTACTGCTTTTTAGTCTGTTCGCTAAATAGCAACAGATATGGAATGTGTGACGGTGGGACACTGTTCAAAAACTTTGCTGGCGCTGATGAGGAGTGACCAATGAAATCCACTCTGCTCGTGTGTCATGGGATCAGCTTAAACCCATTGTAAGAAAATCTGTGTGACACCAGCCTCGTTCATCATCATGTTCTGCGGAAACAAATATCTATCATTTTTGTAATATTTTTTTTTTCTGTAAAATGGCATACAGAAATGACATTAAGACTGTTGTTTACAAGGTATGTTTTTCCTCCAGTCCTTCCTCTAAAAGAAGAGATTCCCTATAAATCTAATGTATAAGCATTTAAGAGGCTTAAAATACATATCTAATACAATCCAGTAGGTCTAAAATGAATATCCAATATCACGAGTTTAAATCTAATAGTTTTGGATTTAGTGCAATAGCCTGGTTTATTTACTGCAGTAGCAATAGCCCAGCTCTACCGTGTTGCTGCCGTAATTTTAATTACGTGGAGATGTTTGAATGATTTTGCAGTACTGCCTTCCAATTAATTTTCCTTTTTGCTTTCTCTAATAGTCAAAAATGCTGACAGATTCAGAAGGATGCTTGCACAAAAAATCCATTCGCCTCAGAAATATTTTCCTTCACCTCCTAAATGCATTTTTTTCAGAGAAGTTCCCAGAAAAAGTTGAATTTGAAATGCCTGATTACATTGCTGCAAAAAATGAGTTAAAGAAAGCCCTTGCTTCAGAATGCAGTTGCTTCCAAATGGAGACATGAGCTGGGAGAACATTTTGTCGCCTTTGGAACAGAGCATGTGAATCCGGATTTGCAAGCAACCAAGTTTAAAATAAAAATTCCCTTAGACATTTTTTGAAGTGATTTAGTGGTTTGATTTTATTTCTTCTGGGTCCAGGGGAGCTGGCTGAACTGAAGGTCTATAGCGCAGATCCTGTGCCCACTCACAGCCAGGTGGGATACTGTGTTTTAATGTGAGTCCTAACGTCTGCATGTAGAATTGAAGAAGCATTATCTTATACTTTTTTACTTATCTGATTTTGAGCCTAAAAATTTGACTTAACAGGTAGCAAATTGTGGAAAAGCCTATCATTATAAAGATTTAGAAGTAGCATCTCTGAATGTCTTTAATATTTATTTAATAAGACAAGTACAATAGAATTATTCACTGGAATGGCTCTAAGATTTGATATGATTTTTTTATGATGGTCTGGTTTGATTGCTTGTGAATAATGTGACTATCTTGGACTCATGCTGGTAAAACCAAATCTGTGTGGAAAATACCGGTGTTTTTAAACTTCAAGTTTCAGATCTTTTCTTTATTAAGACCCCCCTGGAGTTTTGGGGTCTGTGTTTTACCTCTTCTTTAACTATGCTGGCAGAGCAGTCCAAGCTGAAGCCATGCCTGTCTCTGGTCTGCTCTCCCCAGTGTTGGGGCTGTTTTTCCCAGTTTGATCAGTGGGCCCTGGCAACAGGGAGCAGATAATGCCCCGGTCCCGAGCACAATGGGGTGTTGTTTGCCCAGCTCCCGGCTCCGTCTCCCCTTTTCCTAGGCGCTGGCGTGGTGGGTATGGTTAACAAGCCCCACCAGCTGGCATATCTGTGCAGACATAATTGCACATGAATGGTGGGGGGAGAGGGGAGCGAGGGAAGAAATAAAACAGATAACAAGCAAAGGGAAAAAGTAGCACTGTAAACAAGCAGCATATTTTTTTTCCCCTCCACAGAGCAAGCTTTTGTGACTGGAGGCAGTATCTGTGTGCAGCCTGACTTCTAATCCATATCGCAAACAGCTTCCAGATGCCTGAGTCCCCACCACTATTCTGGCATCCCTACCCTTCACAGATGCCTCTCTATGAGGGGGGTCTATAAGCAAAATTGGGTGTATTTTACTAATCATTCATTTCCAATCTTCCTGAAGGGGAACTTTTATTAATAAACTCTTTTCATCTGTCTCTTTGATTAGGAAGAAGATAATCGCTTAGTCATGTGAAAGGGGGGAAAAAAAAAAAGATTGCTGGGGGGTCGCCTTTTTTAACATGTGCTTGAGTGGAAGGAAACAAATAAAACCCGCCGAACAATGCAGGTACTAAATGGTTCCAGTTGAGCTTGAGTGGTGGAGGGGAGTTTGAATAGAAACCGCGGCGGCTGGGCTGGCCTCCCAAGGCAAGCAGAACTAATTCCCCTGATCCCGGCTACCACGCTGGCAGCAGGCTCGTCAGCTGGGCCCGGCCGGCACAGCCCGCAGGTGCCACAGCGGGGGGAGAGGGGCCTGGCCAGGGCCTGTCACCCACCCCTCCGGGACGGGGCGCCTCGCCTCGGCGTGCACAGCTTTCACTACAGGCTCTAAATTCAGTGAGAAGCCAGCCAAGTATTTTTTTTCCCTCCACTGTGCTTCATTCTCATATACCTTCCCTTGTTACACACCTTGGATTACTACGCTCGGACTTACTACTGGGTCAGATCCTCTGCGTTTTTGGCTAAAGGAAGTGTATACCGCCTGGTTTTTTTGGCTAAAGGCAGTGTATACCGCCTGGCGAGCACCAGCCCTTAACTACAGAGTGCAGGCTGAAAAGAGATTTTCACATTAAGGCGCGTTAGTCTTCCAAACTCCGTTATGCTTCTATTTATGCCGTGTTCTGGGTTTGGTCCGCGTTCACCAGCTGATTTTTAGGAATGCAGAACTGTAGTTTTAGGAGATCCGTGAGTTCCCACCATCAACTGGCACTGTTCCACTGACTCACCTGTAGCCAGGGACTGATGCTGATGGAGGATATTATTCACATGTGTTATAGCCACAAAATTGTAGTTAGCTTATACAATCAAAGATATTCTGATTCACCTGTTGGGTTTGAATAACATTTCTTTCTGCTCTGGCTGAAACTTGATTTGCACGATTGAGAAGAAGTAGATTATTTATTTATTTTTATTTCCATTCAATTTTTAGATTTAAAGAAGGGTAGATGTTTACAATACCAGCACAACTAGATACTTTAACCCCAACATTTTATGGAACGCTTTGGCTCTGACACCATAGCATTATAATGTAGATTTTCATAATGATTTCTGTGCTCCAACAGATAAAGGTTACTGCAAAGTTGTGACTTTATTATGTGTGGTTCTGTAACACCACGTTTGGCTTTTCCATTCTCCATGATCACAGTAGTTAATAATTGTATCTTTACTTCTAGGAACAACCCAGAAAGAATAGAAGCTGCACCACTGAAATTCATGCTGCTTTGCGAAAGGTGTTAATTGATCAATTAACTTCAACATATCTAACCAGAAACTTGGAAAGTTTCATTGTTCTGAAAGTTCTCTGTGTTGGTTTTACAAGGAAATTATAAATGTTTCTGAAATATCTAATTTATTCTCCATTTCAAAACAGTCTGGGGCCAAGTGTTTCTCTAGGAAGAGAGATAGAAACCTGCTCGTTCACTGGAGATGGGGCTACGGACCTTTGCATAAAACACAGATTCAGGTTTCTTGTCTGACTGCAAAGCCTGACTTGAAGCCGCGTCTTCCAAGTGAAACCCAAGGGCTCTTTCTGCTGGTCCATTGGCTGCTCTGTATTGACAAAGGTGTGTTTTCACCAGAATTTTCATTCTGAAGCTGCAAATCTTTTCTCAATGAAGAGGTGTCAAAATGGGTATGTTACTGAAAAGAACTGAGTGTGATGGATCAATTTAATCAGAAAATTCCTGGCCAAATCTAATAATGTGTGTATGAAATATCAGGAAAAATGATGTATTTTCCCATCAATGAAAGGTCAGTTTCATAGAAAACTTGTGCTGGAATTAAAACAAATAATCACCGGTTCTGGTATTTTTTTTTTAAAAGTGTGAGTTTAATAATGCATGCTTGTTTTCTCAAATTTTTTACTTCAGAAATCAGTAAAGAGGAAAGAACTTTAACTTACAATTTTTATGATGAGTAAATGTCTATCATTCATAACCACACAGGAAAACTGGAGAAATAAGATGTAAACCCGAAGAGTCACACAAACAAAAAGGAACCTGAAATCTTCTGTCATTTTTGTTATTTTTATTTTATTTGCAGGTCTTCAATTTTCCTCTTGATTTTTCCCAGAATGCAGGAGGGGGATGAATCACAGGTTTCAAATATTTTGTATTATTGAAGTTTCGAGATAAAGATGAAATTACTTGTAGGTGCAGAAGATGGCAAAAATAATCTCCAGCTGGCATGGCTGCCTGAATTGCCATGCTGCAAGGACAGTCAACACATGGGCATGCAGCCTGAGCTACAAATGGCTCCTCTCTCCTCAGCCCCTCGTCTAGCCCTTGTGTGAGGATCCTGGCTGCTAGGAAGCAGGTTAGGAGACAGAGAAACCTGTCCCCAAAAGACACTCGGTATTCTGCGGTGAGCTGCATAACATCCAACAACCAGTGCTGCTTTCGGACCAGCCATTACAGAGCTTCTTTTGTGACAGCTACGGTTTTTCAGGGACTACTTGGAAGAAATCAGCTGGTCACAAGGTATGAGCTGGAAAGGGGATGTCCTGGGATGAAGGGCGTTTCTTAATGTGAGGTGTGAAGGGTGTTTCTTAATGCAGTACTAGGCAAAAACTGGCATTCAAGCCCCTGATTGCCCTAACTTGAATAAGGGGATTAGTCCTTGCGTTTTCCTTCTCATTCAGTTCAGATTATTGTTCCAGTCTATTGTGTATTTTATATATCTCTTCATGAATGTTAATTTCTGGGTGTTCCAACAGTCCTGCATTTTCCAGCTTGGATCTTTAGCTGTGTGTAGTAAGAGTAGTGGAGTGGAGCATAAAAGACAAAATGAGGGTTTAGTGCGATAGTTATGTCATCGGCCAAATCATATTCTGTCTGCTATTCAGTCCTGTCTCTTCAGCATCAGTACCTGTCCCCAATGGAAGGTCCAGCTCCTGCTTGCACAGGGGTCAAATGCCTGGTGACCTGTTCAAAGGAGACAGATGTCTTGGTTTGGTAACTTGCAGCTTTTGGTAACTGGAAGTTTGGCAATTTCTAGTGAATTGAGGCTCAGATACAATTGAGGCTTGGGTATGTGGAACACGGGTGCATGTACTTGAGTTAGTAATGGGTCTGATTCGTGCTATGGCATGCAGGATAATACAGAATTAAACTGCAGGGTGTAGAGGTCTGCTAATTGCCTAAATTTACACAGTGCTTTAGTTAGTGTTTTAATTTTTGGCGTGGGTAGGCGGGTAGGGCACGGTGTATGGAGAAGATTCTGTTTCTGTGTCATTTCTGCATTCCCTCTGGATATCGGGGAACTGCCTACCTCGTAAAACATTTGTGCATATGAGAGGTTTGCTCTGTAAATTTACCAGATTGTGACAAATTCTCTTTAGCTGCAGAAAATTTCTCTGGAAAGTGCGTGCCTGGAGACCAAAACATAAAACATGTGTGAACCAAGATGTATTTTGTGTCAAAACCAAGAAAAATCTAAAAATTTCATGGCTGATAAAGCTTTAGTCTAATGATGAGAAAGATATTATCGCCAAAATACAGGTGCCACTTCGCTGTCAGTACACAAGCAGTCATTTTCATTGTCTTGAATTTAAGAGCATGTGTATTCCCATGAGTGGGAAAAGGGTCCTGGTTAATTTTTATATGCAATAAAAGGACTTTTGGGCATATTTTACCTTGATGCTTTTTCCTTTGTTTGAGAAAAAGAGCTCTCAATCAGAAAAGCAAGAGATTAACTTAGACTGCAGCATGGATGCTGGCCTGTGCAGTTAAGTGCACTGCTGATAACAGGTATACCAGATCATGCATAATAATAGATTGTTCCTTTGCTTCTAAAGTTTCCTCTTTTTGGGTCTTTCTGAGGAAAAAAGAGACACTTTAAAGAGCAGTCTGAGATTTCATGATAATATAAAGTTTTGAAAGTATGCTGAATATCTAAAAAAAAAAAAAGTTTGGCCTATTACACTACATAATGACTCATTAGCATCTGATTTCTGCTCATGCAAAAGCTGCTGCCTTTGGTAAAACCGTTGTTTTTGGAGCTGTACTGCATACCATATACGCCAGTTTTATGCATACATTAAAAAACAAGAGCAGAGCTGCTATATATACAGAGAAGGTTGGAGTACAGTGGCTGATGATCTACATCGAATCACGATTTCATTTCCTTCATACTTGCAGTTTACTTTAACACATAGATGAGTGAGGGCCACCGTGTTTTTCATTCACCTGTTCAATTACCGATGCCACGTTTTGTCAAATAATGATGCTGAGTCTCCTTGTGAAGGCATTTGCAGAAAGAACAGAACAAAGCTGCATGCTCATTCTCCCAGCCCCACCGACATTCGTGTTTCCGAATTTGCTGTGAGCCTGTGTCAGATCTGCTGGAGATTCAATTAACATCCTTTTTTGTGTTCAGCCAGTGTGGAGAGGACTTATTCCAGCCCATGCCTCTTCCACCAAGAGCAGTTGTGGTGTTTGAGTGACTCCTGGTCTCTCCTTGGTTAAACCTACTCCTGTTACCTCATGGAGTTTGATTAGTGTTTTTACAATTCACCTTCTCAGCGAAACTAAACTATGTGGCAAATCACACCATGACTGTGAAACACAGGGGTTTGTATAATTTGGTGGGTTTTTTTTAAGACAAGCCTGCAGCTACAGGCCTTCTTCCACTTTATTTAAAGGGCAGCCTTACCACAACCTTGCTGTTATCATGGCATGCTGCTCATGCAAGTCAGTGCTAAATTGTTATTTTGTTTTAAGGTCTGCACTACACAGACGTTAACCAACTCTCACAACACACTCATGAAGTCAATGGTTAACTGAAATTATCCTCCCTAAGTACATGAGGTCCTCAAACTTGAAGATTAAGTAACCTTTGCAAGGCCAGCCATGATTCTGCGGTAGAGCTGGACCATAGCTCAGGACCTGTTGACACCCAGGTCTCTACTTATGCCATCAGACCACGTTGCCTTTTGACTAAAGAAGATGTTTCCCAATTAGATGTAAATTATACGGTTTCACATATTATGTTTAATTAAAGAATGAGCAAATAGTTGTGACAACTGGCAAGATGTTTATTTTGTACCATCTCAGGCTCAGCTACAGCTACAAAAGGGGCATGCAATCAGCAGTTGTCTTTAAAAAGAGCAGTTAGAATAAAATGATTAGTTTAATCAATTTAGACCTATTTTCTTAAACAAATGGAACTCCTAGAATAGCTTGCTCTGTTCAAACTGGAAGAAGACTTTGTATGACTGAAAAGGAGACTTTTTTTAAGTACCATCCCTTTGTCTTGAAAGGAGGAAAGGACTTTATTTCCTGTAATTATTTTTTTTATTTACCAATGTGGTTGCTTGAGCTCAGGAGCACTAATTTCATGATACAAGTGATATCTCATAAAAAGGAAGAATTATTTTAGAGCTTTAAAAAAGTATAGATAGAAAGTATTCAAGACTTACTTCCCTTACTGAAATACTTGTAGTTCATTAGGAACTTAAGGAACTATTCAGAACATACGCTGCGATAGGAGATAGTTTAGCAGAAGACCCACAAAACTACTTACGCTCTTGATAAGAATAGTTTGATTCTGCGTGCTTGTCATACAGCAATTTTTCACAGTGCATAAACAGTTGAACAGCATGTGAGTGACTCAGGGACTTGAAGCGTGTTTCTGGAATTTGTTGAATTGCACACTATAATCACTTAATCTGCTCCAGGTCAGTTAGGATTTTCCAGTGCATAAATACACATGCAGTAAACTCATTCCAAGACATGCTTAAAGCAAAAGTCTAAGTATGAGAGGTCCTATTCATTTCCTGTGAAAGTTATCCTTTATTTTCAAAATGCTATTTGTGTGTGTTTTTTTTTAAGGAGAGATGTAATGTCAAACTGCAAAGGTCTTTCATACGGCCCAATGAAGTTGGTAAGAATCTTTCCACTGAAGCACACCGCATTTAGATTGGGCCAAGTGAACTGTAAACATCTATATACGTAGTTAAGCGAAATTAGTTTCTCTAATTATATGTGAGATATTACTTTATCGCACTTTAAAACTTGTGGGTGCTAATATATTTTGGCTCAGATTCTTCTGCATGCAAAACACCTCAGCTGTTCCTCTTTAATAAAGTTAGCTGCTTGATATGTAAGCAATCTATTAATTTCAAGTTCTCTGAAATTTGCACAGACTGCTATAGCGGTACTCCTAATCAGTAATACGCATACTCTTATCAGTGTGCTTTACATTACAGTGATAGACATTGATTAAGATGTTCTTAATGGATTATCGGATATTATCTCCTGTGCAATTTGTAAAGAATTAAGTTAATAATTTTCCGTTCTGGGATCACAGAAAATTTGATTTTCTCTAATAAGGTATGATTTATAATCAGAGTAGACAAACGATTAGTTTTATGTAGTGTCTGAGGATTAAATTTCTGAATGCAATTTGGACGTATAGATTTAGAAGAATACAGATAAGAAAGAAATCAGATGTTCATAGAAATCGTGGCATTCAAAATCAATAGAAACTTAATAATTTTAAGTACCTCTTATGCTAAAAAATAAAAGCTTTAGAGATAGCATTACCCAGCACAGTGGCAATGTATTGCCCAAGACAGTGGAATGCAGCCCTGGCAATCTACAGCTTAAATATTTCAAAGCTCTGTTAAATGTTTGAGCAGGCTACGTAATGTGTTAAAGTGTAAGGGTCATATATGTCCATTTAATACAAAAATTAGTTTTAATTTAATTCATTGAATTCCTGTTATTTAAAGAGTTACTTGACACATTCTTTCTTTTCAGCCCTGACTTCAGAGTTAGCCCTGAACTGTCATCTAAATTCACAGTTTGCTCTATGTTTCAGCGATGAGTGATCATGTTGCACATATTGGCTAAGTTAAAGAAGAGCCTAGACTTCAGGATAAGCTGTACTGAATATTGATAGGTCAAATCTAGAATTTTTCTGCTTTTTATGCAATTTTGCTTATATTTTACTATGGAATGAAAGGCTCTTCGTAACTAAGACACCTACTGTCTGTATTTTAGGCAATAAATTAAGACATATAAATATATATGTATGTATGTATGAGTCTTGTTTTATTCTATAAACACTATGCATTTTATACTGAACCCTATATGGTCTGTTATGAAGTATATTCCTATTTCTAGTTCTTCAAGGTAAATAACTGTCTATTATTAAAGTGCCGGAATCCATCGAAATGCTGGTTGGTTTTGGTTACAGCAGACAAATCATCTCCTACTCGCACTCATGGCTCAAGGTAATTGCTGAACGAAAGTAATGATCTTGCTTTTAAAGAATGAGCTGGGCATGCTAGAAGTTGAGTTGGGCAGCTATTTTGAACCAGTATTTTGAATGTAGTGGTGCAAAATATTGAATTGATTATATCTGCCAGAAATGATGAATTAATGAATCTGTTCAACTGATTCTTTAATGGTCAATTTTCATATGATGATGGAAAAAATTGGGTTTGTTCCAATCTATATATTCATCCTTACTTTGTTAGTTCATGTTGGCACTACAGCTTAACACCGAAAAAAGAATTGTCTTTGGAAATTGTGTTTACTCCAAACAATTGATTCAGTTCTAAACATCTGAAACAGTATACAAAACGACAGCTGCATTTGGGTAAATACATCAGATATACAGAAATGTATAAAACTTAATCACGTCATTTATAGTGAGGCTGTTAAGCTGCAAATTGCATTGGAGAACATGTTAAAAATAAGGGAGTCACCTTAACAGTCTGCCCATACTGCTCCTTTACATTAGTCTGAAACTAATTCTGCATCAGCGTGAAATGAATTGGATTTGGTTCATAACCAGGTCCTGAATATTATTTAGTTCTTACCAGGGCTACATACGGAGTTGTGGAAGTGTCAGTCATAAATCATGTTTGCTAATGGACTTTCTAGGAAGAGAGATATTCTTGTTACATGGCCAAGAGAAAGAATCGTGGTTTAATCAGCTCAGTAAGTGAAACACGTACTATCTCTAACAAATACTATTGGAAGTTAGCAAGTAAAAAAATTAAAAATTTCTATGAAAGCCCCCAAATTGTAGCTTTTTTTTAGGGCCCAAAAGGGGCCTTTAACATTGATGCAGAGGGCCCTGAGGCTCTCAAGCCCTGCACCAAAAGTTCCATTCACCTGTGAGGCAGGAAGCATAGCCAGTTCCCCTTTTTTAGATATTCCTATCTGAGACTGTACAGTCTCATTGTCAGTGAAATGCTATAAAAGGAAATGTTTTGTGACCCCCAGAACAGTGATAGGGATGATAAAACCCTGGGAATCTCTCACCCTAATTATTTTTTGTCTATTTTGGATCTGAACTTAAAGCATCTGGAAGAACAAGCACTTTTGAGACCCATATTAAGAGTTACGTTTTCCCATGCTCTCTCATTCTTGGTTGACTAGCAGATTAGTGTGCGCGAGCAGGGAAAATATCCAGGCCTTGGAGATTTTTCCTATGGATAAATTATCTAAATGAGAACACTTTCTCTCTAGGGAATAGACTACAGAACAAAACAAAACAAACAAACAAAAATAACCTCAATCCTGGGGAATTACCTCAGTTCTTGGGAGATAATCTTTTACCAAACATGTTTGCAGAATAAGGTGAAACATTTTCTAAGAATTTGAATGAATGTGTTTCAAGATCCCGCTCCTTATCTTGAATAAGGCTACAGCACAGCTATTCAAAAAACAGGCTCTGCTCATTAAGTTATCATCCAGGAGCATCCAGCTGAGATCTAAAAAGACAAAAAAAGCCAAGAGTGAAGTATAAATACCACCCCTATTTTACAGGAAAGCAACAAATACACAGAGAGATTAAATTCCTCAGCCAAGACCTCACAAGCTGCCGCTGGCAGATCTCGGCCCCCAAATCCTGTAAGTCTTGTTCAGGTACTGGAGGAGGTGGATTTCCGTCTTGCGGAGTCCCAGCTTTTTCTGTAGGGCTAAATGCTTGAAGAAGATCTTAGCAGTTTACATGCTGGAAGTCTACATGCTTGAAGACCTCGAGACCCCAACAGTTTACATGCTTGATGAAGATCCCAAACGTTTAAATACAGTTTCACATCTTCTTGCGTAGTGACACGTTCATAACAATGGAATGAAGTGTGGATTTTAATGATGTTTAAAAACATTGTTTTGTAGCTTTGATTCATGAATACACAGACTCTTGGGTAAGGATTTTTTCAATGGAGGGATCATCCCTGATCACTTATGAACAGAATTCAAAGCAGGTTGAAGTTTAGATAGCTTTATTATGTGATTAAAAGACAGTTAAAAAAGTTACTCTGAAAATTTACCTAAGGCAAACTTTCTTTTATGAATTACAGATACAGATAGTTCAAGTGCCCGCTGGCTATAGTTAGTATACGGTATTGCCTGCACAGCCAGTTCTTCCTGTTTGGACCATAAGTGAAGTCCAGACACCATTAAAGCCACTGCAATTTTGTCATTAACTTCACAGACCTGCTAACTCAAACTCTGGTTTGTGAGTCGCTGAAGGAAGGCAGAGCAGTGAGGATCTCTGAGCGGTTGTTCGTGTTTCCCCTGCCTACGGCTGACGTAGTCAATTTGGCTGCGTCTTGGAATATCACCAAACTTTGGCGCGGGCATGCTGTCGGAAGGCGGTCTGACTGTTGGGCCCACAGAACACCACACTTCACTGAACGTTAAAGATGCGTTACAGATTACAGTCACTTTGTGTGGTTATTTTGGTATCAAACGTAGAGCTTCGACCATTTTCAGCGTCGTCAGTGAAACTGTGAAATAGCACAACTATGTCTGGCAGCAGACAGTGGGGAACAAAACCAAACAAAAAAATCCCAACAAAAGCTGCAAACAAAACCAGTGCACATTATGCAGAAATTGCCTTGGCATGCAGGTCATTGGTGATTTCATTTGTAAGTAATGTTTTGATTGTCACAGATTATATGTTGCTCTCATCCCCCTGACATTTGTTGTACAGCGGGATTGATTTTTGTGCTCCAGTATGAAAAGGTCACTTTGATCAATGCAGTGTAATTGGCACTAAATTAGGATCATATCAGGTTATTTTGCTATTTAATGATGAAATATTAAAGAATAGCATGGGAAGATTGCAGGCACTAAAGTGCACTTTAAACCTGCTGTAATGATGTTTTATTTTGTGGGAAAAATGGAGAGAAAAACAACTAAAGTGCAGAAAATGACTGTGATGTATTGGAAGAGTGGCCTGGAATTATATATTTTCACTTGAAATAGACTGAAAGCCCCAGACACAAAACACCAAACCCAGCAGTCAGTCCTGAATACGTTACACAGAGAGCCCTTTTTTAGAAGTTTTAATGATGATTGTGCCTATTATGTACTGGCTACACATGTTAAGTCTTTACAATCTGCATATAATGACTGGCCAAAAGTAGATTGTTGAAGTTAGGCACTTAGGCCATGATTCGGGGCAACACTTGAGACGCGTTTGGGTACCACTAAACTCAAAGGCAAATAATTAGGCACCTACTTATATCTATCCCTACACAGGTGCAGATTAAGCACACAAAGTGCTTCCCAAAGCGGCATGGCACAAACGTGTCAGGATTACTCAGAAGGACTGAACTTAAGCCTTTCTTGGTTTTTTTTTTTTAGAAAAGGTGCTTTTGTAAGTGTTTTACTTGTGCTACTGTTTTTAAGTCCAAAAGTTGTTTGAAGAAAACTGAGTATTACATTATCAGTATTTGTAGAAGAGTATCTGCAGTGCAAAGCCAAGGTTAACATCTTAACCTTTTGAGTTTGTACTCCAGCTAGATAATGTACTTAAGGAGAGCAAAGCTCCAATGAGATTTCCTGCAACATTGGCTGCCTTTAAAGAGTAATCTTTTGATTAAGATTTTCTAAAGAGTGGATGCAGAACACACCACTGTTCTCTGGCTTAACAGTGAAACTCTCCTAAGGTGGGTGATGAGAATTGGGTATCAGCTCTCATGTTTGGGTACCAGGCTTGATAGAACTTAAATGGGAATCTGAATGCTCAGATCCTATTTTAAAAAAACCACCACCAAACAAAACTAAAACCAAACAGAAAAACCCCAGCCAGTTTCAGGCAAAGCTGTTCAGTCAGTTTTCACTGAATTCACTAGGATTTGTTTCAAGTAAATTCAATAGACAGTGGCTTAGATGGAGCATCATTCAAAAAAAAATAAAAATATTGGATATCATCTTTAAGAACATTGGCTAAATCTGAATCTATTTGTTGGTGTAGTGTTTAAAAAAAATCTAAGCATGTGCTTTCGAGTCCTACAAGCTCAGATGCTTCCTCTTTAATGAGGATATATTTAGAACATGAGTTTTGTCAATATTTTTTCAGACTTTGCATCTAAAGTAATGATAAGCATCATAAGCAGTGTTAATAGTGTATGTTATTTTCTCCACTGTAAATACATGCACTCGCCAATTATTCTGAAATGTTGCTGAACAAGAGCAAGCAGCATAAGATTATACTTTTAAATGCAGCTAATGTTGCAAGAAATTTGTTTGACGCTTTGCTGCCATTAAATATGTTATCTAGTTGCAGCATGAACTTTAAAATGGCTAAGTTATTAACCTTGTAAGCAAGATAGAAATATTATTCTAAAAGTATTCATAACATAAAATGGGAAAATTCAGATTATATAAATCCTGTGAGGTAACCCTGACTGGCTTGTTTAAAGTTATTTAGCAGGCAGTGTTTGGCTTAATCAATCCTTAAAGCTTCACTCACTTTTTCTTTACACTGTTCTTATTAAGTCTTTGAGCTACCGGGCACGTTTTGGGTTTAGTTTAAAATATGTCTCTTAAAGTCTGTTAAGAGAAGATCCACGATGAAAGAAAAGATGCATTTATTGGAATGAAGAGACTTTATGTAGGTATGAGTGATCCACTTAGGAGACTTTGTCGCGATCAAGAGAAAATGATGGAGAAACATGTTGAGGGGCTGCAGGAGAGATGTACCGTGAGGTGTAGGCAGAAGGAGCACATTCCAGAATACGCTGAAGTGGCATATCCAACCAAACATACAAATCACACCATCAAAGCCATGATACGCACTGATGCTGTATCACCGTACGTTTGATCTTCCACTGCCCAGGAAGAATTTACCAGCAAATAAGGAAGCTTGAATCCAAACAAAAGAAACTAAACATCTTTCCACAATAAGAGTTGTATCTTGCCCTATTTTCAGTACTTTTTTTCCTTACTTCAGTGTTTTTCACATGCTCACACACTGATATTAATTAAAAAATCAATTAAAGCCCCCCCCCCCCCACATATATCTTTAGATTAAAAAGGGAGATTATTTAGGAACCCGTGCTAAGATATTGACCTTGTAAGTACCATAGAAATATCCTTCTAAAAATGCAAATAAAGTCCAGTTGCCCAAGGACATTCAGTCAAACTGGAATGAGTTAACATGCACATCTTGTTAGCTTTCTTAAATTCTTAGGTAAATAAAAGTAATTTTATTTATAAATTTAAAAAAATATATTTATTTAAATACCACCACATTTAAAACTCATAATTGAAAATTTTAAGGTAGAAAGATGAAGGTCCACTGTAAGAGGGAAGCAGAATAAAAAGGGGTATGCAGAAACAGAAGAATATAAATCTAATAAGCACTTTAGTAGCTATATGGCTTTTATCCATGTTGAACCCTTTATCCTGCCTGATCATCTCCATTAATATTGAAAATTAAATTGCTTTCCTAACCTAAGTCTTACGTGCTTCTCTTCAGTTTTATACGAAACATCTTTGGATGACTGTGTACACTACCGCTCACAGTTGTAAGTGATGCCAGTGAGGACTCCGTTTATTTTAGCTCATGGCATGGAGTATTTGCATCTCTCTGTGCTTTGTACATCAATATATACAACTATTTCTGTTGCACATTTGTAGAGAGTTTGTGACTTCTCAGGGATCACTTGCCTTTTAAATAGTAATCGGATGCCTGGGACTATGAAAGCCTCTGTATAAAATAGAAAAAAAAAAAAAAAAGGGAATAGTTTTCCTTTTTTCCTGTTTTGCTCATGTGAGTGCTGAGAACTGTCCTGGTTTACTGCAGCTCCTGTTTTATTCTGTCCCAGTTCAGCTGCTTATAGTCGGTACATGATGCTTGGCCACCGGTCTGCTCTCACCTGAGCAGACTGGTCCTTCCACATGACCGTGTAATTTGCCGTAATTTACGTACAGGTCTTTGGTCCCATTTGCTCCGTGTAGGCACAGTGCCTGGGACTGAGCGATGAGGTATGATGTCATTTCTCCCACGTTCGTTAGCACTTACCACAGCTAGCTCTTAAATGGGTCAGTGGGTGAGGTGTACGAGAGGCGGCTGCAGAGACATCAATCAAAACAGTGCGCTGCTCTTGCCTACGTGGGGGATTGGGTGCCCCTCTCCCCTCCGGCCCCATAACAGCACGTGGTGGCAGAGAAACAGCTGTGAGGCCACGTCGATAGTGGGAATAGTAGACAGAAATCCAAATATTGGACACAGATCTCACTGCAGCTCGGTGCTCAACCCAAAAAAAAGGGTTTTGGGCAGCAGCAGGGACCCTCCAACCACACCAGTGAGCTGCAGAGGGTGTCTGAGAGGGGTTTGGTGCAGCAAGGGTGCTCTCATCACAGATGGGCCCCATGCTGAATCAGGGTGGGAAGGGGCCGGTGTGAGGAGCAGGGGTAGGAGACTGGGAGTTGAGGCACAGAGAGCGGAGCTGAGCCCATCCGATGACCAAGGAAGGAGCACAGGGTGCACTAGCAGCACAGCTCTGAAGAACTTTAAGCTCCTGTGCTAGCAGGATGTTCAGCTAATGTATCGTACCTCCACACACCCTTTTTTCCTTCTGAGATCAATGTACAACTTCTCCTCACTTTTCAGGGGTTTTTTGGGTTTCTGGTTCCTCACCAGTTACGGTACCAGTCCTGCTCTCTCCAGTTCATCTGCAGTAGGACTATGGTTTTGATGGGAGCTTGGGGCAGAGGAGCATTGGACTGCAGGCATAGGTATGTTTTGGGCCAAGGGGCACACTTACACAACTAGCAGCCGGTGCTTTACCTGCACCAGGCCTCAGAAGGTGCTTTCATAGAAACATAACGAATAAAGGACAGAAAGGATCAATGACTGGACCAACAAGCCCATTTCTTGCAGTTCTGGATAAATAACGTCATATCATCCTATCTACAATTTTTAGCATGTCTCACTCTACTTTCCTTAATATAATGTCAGAAACAGCTTATGAAAAGGTAGGGACACACTCTGTTTTCCTTTTTAGTAATGTGAACATTCATAAGTTTTAGGTAGTTGTTTGGGTTTTTTTACTATGTCCTCTCTATTAAGAGTTGCTTCCTCTTTGTTTTGGCACTATGGGCTAACTGCCTATTGCAACTTTGGGGTTCAAGTAGGCGGGCCAATTCGTAAGATAAAGATTGAATTCCCAGGAAATGAATACTTCAAAAATATCACTTTCACTCTTGATATAGGATCTTATCACTACTCTCATAGATAAAATGAAAGGCTCTAACTCCATCTAATGTTCAAAATGCTGAGCACCCAGCATCTGTGTAATCTGCTTCCAAAATATGACAGCTTTCCTGCAATACAAATAGTATTTTCTTACCGTCATGGTTACACAACCTAAAAGCCACCTGAACAAAACTCACAATATGACACAATATAATGCAGCACACCTCCTTAACAATAATAGCCACTTTTTCTTTTTATTATTCTTAATAATGTTTTAATGCACTGGCAGTATTAATTTTTTCTTTCTTTTTTTTTTTTTCCCATGAATCTGCTCAGTTCAGTAAATATAATCAAAAAGGTAGAGATTTTTGTAAGATGATAATGAAATCAACAGAGTGATGAAAAATAAGATTAGCACTTCTGTCACAACTGGTGTTTCCAGCTCACTCTTAGCATTTCATCTGTGTTTGAAACAAATGAGTACTCACCAAAAGCTTTACTAACGCTATATTTGTAACATACCACAATTAGTTCGAATGTTTGTGCTATCATGCTGTTTATACATGATAGCGTATTTCAACCAAGTACTGTAAAAAAAGAAGAAGCTGTACTTGTGTTTACAGGCAGAGCTCAGACCTGTAAGTGGACATGCATGGGTACACGCATAGCCTTTTCCTTCAAAGCATATATTTTGTATTCAAACGCAAATTTGAAAATCTATGAGCCACGATAATATTAACTCCCAGTTTCTTTGACCCCTCATAAAACAAAAGAAGAATGAGTGTTTGGCTAAAAGGATTCTAATGATGCCTTTGGACTCTTATGTTCACGTAATGACTAGTAGAAAGATTTATATGCCCTGTATAGGTATAATTAGACACCCACAAACCCATTGACCCTGCCGAGGTGAAGAGCTCTCCTGCTTTTTGTTTCAGCAGTTGAATCAATACTTGCACGTTTTACCACTGTGGAGTGAAATTGAGGAAATGAAAATCTGATAATTTTGCTCCCAGTGCAGTCTAGACAGAGGAGAGCAGTTTTAGTCTTTGACAGGAAGATCTATTTCCAGTTTCTCAAAAGGCTAGTGTCAATTTTGAAACTTCTCTTATTATTGATTTTCAGTTTTGTTAAAAAGGATGTTTTATTAGAAATATTAGTCCCAGTTACAATGTAAGCTTATGTCTGTTTCACCGGTTGATGAAATCATGGTTTAATTTTGGTCTGAATCACAGGATGCTTCTGCCTGATGACTTTTGTAGCAAAAAATGCAGTCTGAAGAAGCTAA
This sequence comes from Leptosomus discolor, assembly GCF_034619465.1. Lineage (NCBI taxonomy): Eukaryota > Metazoa > Chordata > Aves > Leptosomiformes > Leptosomidae > Leptosomus > Leptosomus discolor. The sequence goes on from NC_141403.1 coordinate 20,837,430, forward strand.
TTTCATTGTGTCTCCTAAATCTACATAAGTCAGAACAGAACTCAGCAGGCAATGGTGCAGGTTCATCCAAGAAATGCAGTGCATATGAACTACACAGCCGAAATATCCTATAGAATAAATACAGTTTGGCAGAATCCTAATACTTATAAAGTATTATCTTTATTTGAAATGAAGCTTTTTGTGCTTTGGTTGTTTTTTTTTTTTTTTCACTTTGGTTGGTTTTAATGAAAGGAATAATTCATAATAGGCCTAAAAAATGCAAGAATATTTAATAGAAGTACTCTAGGGTGGAGCTTGAAGCAAAAAGTAGTGATGTAAAATTGCAAAGAAAATAATAACACCCCCCCCCCCAAAAAAAATTACATTTAGCCAAACAAATAATAAATATTTAAACATTCTTGTAATTTAGGAGGAAGTATCAGGAAACTGAAAGTTTTAACTTTTTATTTACTGTGGTATACAGTTTAGATGTTGTATAACGCACTATGTATGGCCAATAGCTATTTTAGTTTTGCTATTGACTTTGCTTGATCATATCGATAGACTTCACTGATTTTAATGTTCTGTCACTTGGGTTTTACCTATAGTAACACATTGTCTCATATGCTGTTTGTATTGTAGAAATTCATAACATGTTGAAAACACATATAGTCATGAGATCTGAATAAAATTTCAGCAGAATCAAAAATCCTCAAGACCCCTTAAAGACAAAATACAAGTCTTTTTATATGTACAGACTGAGAAGCTTAGGATTAGAATAGCACAGATGGTTCAAGTATTAACCAGAAATTACTTTTTGCACACACACAAAAATGTGTCAATAAGTAAGCTACTATAGAAATAAATAAACCAGTTTTCTAATTCATTAAGACAACAGGAGTCGGTTTTAGGGTTGCATCACATGCCTTATTTTAATGCTCTGCCTTGTAGAAGGAGAAATCAAGGTATAATACTTCGATATCTAATCAGTTCTGAAGGCTTTGAATTACGTTGGCATCTCTTTCAGCTCACCATTTGGCAATGTTGATTGCCTTCCCCAAAACAGTTCACACTGGAAGTAATCTCTGATATTTATTTTTCTTTGTCTGCCTTTAACGTGCTCCTGAGAGAGACACAGCTTTTGGGGACGAAGAAATTGATATTAAATACGCTCATCAGGACACGCATTTGCTTTTTACAGCTGCATTTCCTGCCAGTGGAATTTTATTAAGCATAAATTAATGAAGCTTAAGGACTCAGTCCCTACTCCCACAGGGCTAAAATGGTAAAATTCTGATCTACGAAATCCTCCCAAAAAAGGAAGTAATCCCCCCCAACCCTACAACTCTTACTCAACCGAAGTTGAGCTTCCTGCATGGATTGCGTGGATCTTCATTTGGTTGTACGTGAAATCATAAGTAGTGATGTGACACTTTTGGAAATAGGCGTTGAGTGACAAGGTGCTGTGACCTTTTTTTAATTGAAAAGTCTAAATTTGTCTCCTTCAATCACATATATTTATCTACCTGATATGGAATAATTTCTCACAGAATCCTGAGGTCACACAAAATCTAAGATATTATTCAGGTACTGGTGGGGTTTGCCTTAAATTATCTAAGTTTTTGCCTTTACAAAAAAGTATGTGATTATTTGAAAGGATTTGTAAATCATGATAAAATGATGTTAAGCACAGTAGTTCTTAACCCTTAAAGAGTGTGAGATACATCTTTAAAAGGGCTAGTTTAGACCCATTAAAAAATGATTACTTCAGCTAGATGCTAAGTATGCTGGGTAGTGGCAGATTACTGATCAGTTGTTGGTCATGATTTCTTTACTCCTTCTTCAAGCTAACTCAATAAAACTGCTGGGGTTTTTTATTTTTTTAAAAAGTAAAATACAAACAGTGTAGATATTGTCCCTGCTAGTAAGGAAATGTACTTTTCTCCCCTCTGCTTGCAGTCAGTCAAGATAAATGCTTTTCAATAGGCAACTTGAAAACCAAAATTCTCTCATTTTTTCTGTACATTTTGTGTGCTGTTTTCAAAGCAGCAATTTCTAAACAGCAATCAAACACCAAAGGATTTTTCCATTTTACCAGAGTAAACTTGGCTTGTCCTCGATATTAGAATTCAAGGCAGGTTTTTCTTCTGCAAGTATTATTAGGTGTAGTTTTACCATGGAATGTCATTACAATACATGAAATACTTTTTTTCCATATATGTGTAAATAATGAGAAAAAAATCTAGAAAAGTTACATGTAGCTGAAAGGAATAGTTGAAATTCTATTTATTGCTAAATAGATGACTTGTTAATCAGAAATTTGTTCTTCTCGTGGGTACACTCTTATTTCTCTATGTTTTAGAAGCAAAACGTGTAATGCCGTGTAACTGGTGGATTTCAAATCTAGATTAAGGAAAACAAGATGAAAACCAGAAACAAAATGTCCATGAAGTGAACAAGCACAGTGTGATGTGAGTACCTGCCCGTTCACAGGCTAGAGGCACTCTGACAGTGTCTTGCATACAAGCTCTCCAGATTAAAACGGGAGCTGCACACAGCGAGCAGTCCCTCTTCCGTACATCTCATCCTGCAAACTAGTTTGTGAACTACGTATTGTCACTTGCCTGCGCAGTTTAAGGAAGAGCAATGCAGGATAGTGAAAACAGAATAAAACCTGAAGTCCTCTTATCTGTTGCTACTGACCCCTATTAAGACCAATTAGCTACTACTAATTTCTGTGCTTGAAGTACCACCCTTGTGCACGGAGGAAGGGTATAAGCACCCACAGTGTCTTCAGAATTACTGCATTCCCCACTCTCCAGCCCTTTCTTTTTTTTAAGTACAGGGGTAGAAAAAAAAATGAAGTTGTCTAGTTTACACCCGTTGTCATAATTCATCTGAAAGAGTAAATGAAATTTTTGTGTTTTCAGAAGCATGATTCTCACCTGTATTTTTTTAGAATGCCCTTTGAAAGCAGGTTGTAGTATAACCCTCGTTTTCAGATAGGCTGTCCCCGCTGCTGCTGCGCATTCTTGAAGTGGCATATAACCAGAGATCTCCTAATATTGGCAGATGTTCCTTTTCTACAGTAAGAATCAAGTGAGATAATGGGGTTGCTGAATTAGAAGGAAAGCAAAAAAAATAGTGTGTGAAGAACAGGAGAATCCGGCCTAAACTACCCTTATGCTTTACACAATTACGCACATACATACATACACAAGTTTAAGCAACAGCTCCCATTTCTCAAACAATTATTTCCTAAATGTAGTCCCTCTGTGGCAATCTACAACAGTCTACGTGCCGTGAGTTCGTGTCCTCAGCACCTTTGCTCTCAGACAGATCACTGCAGATCACGCTGCAGAGAGTGGGTATCATCCAGTGGATCAACTTGGCCAAACCTGATCTAAGCACGACAAAGTGCAAAGGCTCAACTGTCTTGTAAACAACATGTAATAAACACACATTAATCGTGTAAGTGAACATCATCCATCACAGCTCTTGACGGACGACGGTAGGAACAAAACATATCTTTGAAAATCCATAATTACAAAATCATACAATAGTCTGTAATTGCAAATAACTGGCTAAATATATTATCGGAAATTTTTAAATATCTGTGTTGCATCAGAGATGGCATAACAGGGGCAACAGTGCCGGAGAGCTCAAAGCGATGGGTGAGCAATGCTAATGGTTTCAGTGAAATTCAGCAGCAGCAGCGAGGGAAGCCGAGGTGCCAGCACTGGTGGGTGCTACGCTCCAGCTGCTCTGCTGTTTGGTAGAAGGGGTCCCAAGGATGGCTCACGTGTACGCTCACGGGTGGCATCGCCACAGCAGTGGAGCAGTTTCAGGAGCAAGGGCCATGCCTTTGTCTGCCTTTGTTCTAAAATGCTTCATGTCTGGCTTTGATATCTACCCTTGCACAGGAAGCTAAAACTTTTCCAGCTGCCTTCCAAAGAGGCGTAAAATTGAGCTGTTGTGTGAGGTACAACAGATTGAAGGAATGATTCTTCACTGGCGTAGTCATGAAACAATCCAGTAGCACTTGGTTTTTATACTCCCTGCTTCTCTACCCTGCGTCTGTGTGTTCAGTTGATGGGTACATTTGAGATAAGCAGAGCAAAATTTATTGCTATAAAAATGAGAGAAGACTAAAAAGAGGTTCTTTTTAGACTATGAAGCTTATCCTGACTTTTTTTTCACATACATAGAACTGGAAGTGCGCTAACCGTCTCAGATGAAAAGTTGTGCATTGGGTACATCAGCCACTGGTCTCCATTAGAAAAGACGTCTGCTGATTGTGGCCCTTGAAAATTATAAAGCAAAAACATAATCTTGACTTGCAATTAAAACATGTAAATTGTATTTTATTTGATTTTTTCAATGCAAACACAAGGTAATGCCTTGGAACCAAGAAAGGTTTTCAAATACAGTCAAAAAGGTTATGTTGAAACCAAGCTTTATGCCCCATAACTGATTAAGAAATTAATTAGCAAACATTTAAATAAGTTATTTTTTTACAGTAAAGTGGATAAACACTTCAAGTAAATAAGACTATGTCTCAAAACTAAGGGAAAGGCAGGATGAGGTTAGTTCAGTATAGTATAGTTAATAAAGCACTCCATTCTACCCACAGGTCAGGTGAACCGAGGTCTAAAAATTTCAGTGATATAATAGTAATTTATAACAAAATTCCTCTGCAGCTGAGAATTCCCAGAGGAACTTGGGGTTTAAAGATGAGATTTTCGTTGGTGCGAGATTTCAGACATATTTTGGTGGTATCATCATGAAAACTTAGTTATGAGAAAAAGCCTTTGTATCTACAATTAACGTTTGTATTGACAGACAAATTTAAATCCAGTAGGCTTTTTTAAAATAACATTGAGTTCAAACTAACCCGTCACGGTGGAAGCATCTCTTACTCTTCACTTGAAATGGAGTAGTCATTTCTATGCCATGGAGGTAGTGAAACACATGCTGGTCTCTCCCTGCCTCGCATAGGCTAAACCACGTACACATGCTTTTCCAAACAGCACATGGAGAGAGGGTTCTTTTTATATTTCACTCAGGACTAAGCACCCACACGCACGTGTGAGTGAACACGCATTCACACTCTGATTTGGGGCAAACTCTTAGACAGTGATCTTGACCTTTTTTTTCCCTGTATTGTTCTCATTGAGTGATCCAGTCATGGCACAGCTGCGTTTCCTGTTACAGCTACAGCAAAATGCTTTGATGGTGTTGTTCAGTCTGGAAATATGAGGGGCAAGCCCCGCACTGAGAGCTACGGTCCTCTTCAGAGTGGGAAACGAATTCATAGCAGCACAGGTCCAGATGAGAAGAAAGGAAATAGGTGTCCTTTAGCAGCATCTTTTATCCTTTGAATGTGTTATCTATGTCGTTAAAAACTTCGTTTCTTTGCTTAAGATACAAATCTAAAAAAAAAAAAAAAAGGTTTTCTTTACAACTAGATTTATCATATTAAAATACAAAGAATGCAATTTGTTTGTTCAGTCTGGACAAACAATAAACAAAGTGCAGTCCCTGCCAGCTCTTTAATTATGAAAACAGCTCAGCTATATTATCAATCTATCTTCCTGTCCTATTTCCTGCTTACATTTCTCTCTTTGTACTTTTCTCCCTCCTAACATTATGGTACTCTTAAAGGTTAAAAAGAAATACCTGTCACTCCTTTCTCTCCAATAGAAGTTCTACGGAGTATATACGTGGGATAAAATTTTAATGAGTGAAAGCTGAGTGCAACAGGTTAGTTCTGTACTGAGTACTGAAAGCCACAGGATTAGACTGATTTTTTTTTACAGTAAGAAACGTGGAGTCTGTATCATGGAACCCAGAAGCTTTTTCTCCAAAACTCTGTCTTCTAGTGCAATCTTCTTTCAGTGTTTGGCCAAATGTTTATGTTGTCAAAGGTGCTGTCCAAAAGCAGGAATGTGGTTACTCATGTTGATTTGCCAATTTAATGTAGAACACAACACCAAGACAGAGGTCTTGAAATGGATTGTATGGTTGTTAGTGAAACTGAAGAGTGCCAGAAGATGTTCATAACTATGCCTTAATGGGTAGGTAATCCAAATTTGTGCGTTACACCAGCTGAAGCCTTTCTGGGACATGAGATTTAATCCCCAGACATAAAAGGTTACAACAAGGATTTCTGACTGAGCAACAGTTGTTTTTACTAAATGTTTTGAAAGAGGCATTTCCTTTTCAGAGCTTGTTTATTCTTCCACAGCTGGAGAGCTGCTCATCCTCCGGTTCACGTGGCTCCTTTTGGTTAGATAGTAGGGACAATGGAAGACGTCTGTATTATGTGAACTGGAAGACATGTTTAGGTTTGACTCTAGTCTTCCTTTTAAGCGATACTTACTGCCTTCACAGCTTCCCCATAGGGCATACTATACACAGATCTCAGAAGATCAGAGAGAGTTCTGTAGCTGCTTACCACAACAATTTTAATATAGCAGGTTAGGATTTATTTACAGCAAGTGGCTCTCTGTGGAAGTAAAAAATGTGTCCTTGAAGCTAAAATTAGCATGATAAAATGGGCCAATAAAATTAAAACGAACACGCTTCTGCTGGTTGTGTATGTACAGCAAGTATGTGTCATCTCCATGTCTATGCCTAGCCTAACAGACTCAACAGTGAAAACCAACAATTTAGGCTACAATTAATGAATAAACTGGGTCCATTCTGGGTTCTGAAAAAAATAACTTTGGTATAAAATGGAAGACCTTTAATATTATCTTACAAGGGGACATAATATGGGAATGAATTATGAATGGATAGAAGGTAAAATAGCCTTAATTTTACTCAATAATAAAATATCCAGATAAATACCAAGCGAAGAGTTTAGGTTTGTGAGGGAAAATATCATTAGTGGATTACTGTAAGTAAACCCATCACATTCTTTAATATTAGGGATACACAGTGGTTGCTGATAAGAAAGTAACACTAAGGCACAGTCGATACATTAATTTTATAGCTGAAGTATAGAACTGAGTCAGGCAGCGGTGGTTTTAGCACCATAATAAAATAACTGTTGCTAGACCTTGACAAATGCTTACTTCTAGTATCTCCTGCTATTTGTCACTCAAAGAAAATGTTGGATGTTTTCAGCAACTGGGTTTACAGTGACATATCAGTAAAAACTAAATCTGAATCAAATGAAAGATTTATTAATTGAAACCAGATTTTTCAAATTGAATCCATTACCACGGTGTGTTCTGGACTTCTAAATTACACTGCCTTCAAAGAACAGTTGTATGGGATCAGTACAGGTCTGGAGTTAGAATGAAGAAGGGGAAGACCAAAGGACTTGCTCTATTTCGTAGTCGTTATTTAACAGAGAGTGATATCTGCAGCATGAGAGAGCATAAGAAATACTAGGGACCTGCTCTACTGGCTCATGCTACCTGTCAAGAAGTAATCCACACCTCTGATGAGGAATCACCTGTAATTCTCTCCCTCTTTCTCTCTTTTCTAGAATACATCAGTATTTTTTTTAAGAATTAAGTAGAAACTTTCCCAGAAATAGATAGGTTCATGTGTGTTCATGTGTATGTATCTGTAAAATCCTTCACTATATTCATTCTGGCTAAAACGTTGGGCCAGGGACACGGGAATAGGTTGTGATTACAATGTGATTTCAACGAGCAGGGCTCACTGAAAGAACCTTAAACTGGACTTGAGGGGGGGGGGGAAAGTGATAAAACTAGGCTCACTAGAGATAAGCCTGTGGGTGGCACACCAATGTTTGAGGGATGGTGTGCTAGTGAGTTCCTTCAATCTGCCGTCTCAATAGAGGCAGGGGATGGAGATCTGTGCGCCAGCAAAGACACAAGGGTTGTAACCACAGAGGTACCTGAGAACAGTCACGCAGGAATTAGGGCTTCTACCCCCAAAAATGTGGTGGGATCCATAGCCCAATTGAAGTTCATCTAAACCAATGCCTGCAACATGGGCAACAAACAGGAGGAGCTGGAAGCCTTTGTGTAGCTGGAAAACTATGACATAGTTGTAACCATGGAAATATGGTGGGATGACTCGCACAACTGGAGTGCTGCGGTGGATGGCTGTAAACTCTTCAGAAGAGATAGGCAAGGAAGGAGAGGTAGTCCTGTATCTTAGGGAGTGTTTTGATTGTCTAAAGCTTAATGATGGTGAAGATAGGGTTGAGTTTTTACTGGTAAGAATTAGGTGGAGGGCCAACAAGGCAGTTATCATGGTGGGTGTCTGTTATAGACCACCCAACCAGGATGGCAAACAAAATATTCTGTAAGCAGCGGGGAGGAGCCTCACCATCACTACCCCTTGTTCATGTGGGGGACTTCAATTTACCAGAAGCCTGCTGGAAATACAACACAGCAGAGAGGAACCAGTCTAGGAGGTTCCTGGAGTGTGTGGAAGAGAACTTCCTGACACAGCTGGTGAGTGAGCCAACGAGGGAAAGTGACCCACTGGACCTGTTGTTTGCGAACAGAGAAGGACTTATGGATGACGTGATGGTAGGAGGCCGTCTTGGGCATAGGGATCACAAAATGATACAGCTTTTGCTTCTCAGAGAAGTAAGGAGGGGGGTCAGCAGAACTACTGCCTTGGACTTCCAGAGGGCAGACTTTGGCCTGTTCAGAAGACGGGTTGGCAGAGTCAGCCCCTTGGGAGGCAGTGCTGAAGGGCAAAGGAGTCCAGGAAGGCTGGGCATGCTTCAAGAAGGAAATCTTAAATGGTTGGACTTTATGATCTTACAGGTCTTTTCTGACCTAAACGATTCTATGATTCTATTTTATCCATCCATGTTTGAATGGCAAATACCAATGACGTACGGACGTCTTATGCAAGCACATGGATTCTCACAGGAGAACTGAGATGGAATTAAGACAAAGGGAAATTTAAGCTGAGTTTCGGGGCAGGAGGAAACACTTTTAGTTATGCTTTAGTTTTAATAATTAGTTATAATCTAGAGTGTCATAATCTTCTCAGGGAAGGGAGGGGAGTTGTGTCTGTTGGGACATTTTCAAGTCAGATGAATAAAAGCTACTGGTTATGTACTTGAAGAAAGGAATTGGCAAGGAGAAGTCTTTCCATTAATGTTTTTTACTATTTTAATACCTCATGAATTTTCCTCAGAAAATAACTTACATTGAACAAAGTTCTTGCAGTCTGACCGGCGATATTCATAATACAACGATACTTTTCATTGTATAAGCAATCTGAAGCAAAACCTTCTGTGATCAGTATAACTCATTCTTCCAATGAGTATCACCTTCCTACGCTGAAAATAAGTAATGCAGAAACCCAGGGTAGGCAGATCTTTCTACTCCTCAGTTGCCTAATAATCACATCTACCATATTTCGGATAACAGTAAAAGGATTTTATCATGAATGTATTTGAAGATTTTTACCAAAGGTGTCTAAAATGTGCTAATTAGGAACTTAAAATGTCTTTCCAAGACATAAATTATTAATTTTTGCCTCTCCTGTATCAGAATATTATTAACCCTTGCAAAAGAATCAAATTTAATTCTTTGGAGAGGAAAGTTAATTACAATAAATCCCCTTCATTTTTAGAAGGGTAGGTAGGAAGTGAAAGGTTCAAACAAATATTTGTATTTGGATATATAATACCAAAATTTACTGTATCTGTGTGTATTCCTAGTACTGAAAAATACCGCAGATTCATGAAGTGATTACTTCCTTCTAGGAAAGTACTGTATGTCTTCCCTCCCATAGAAATTCTGGAAGGAGACTTTGCACCCCATAGGCAGAGCTTCCTCATTTACTGTGGCAAAGGTCTGAAGAACACATTGCCATTTTAGCAGCAAAGCCACTTAGAAATTTGTCAGCAATCTGTAGGAATTGAACACTGGTGATAGGAAGTAGCCATAAATATTTTTTAATTTCTCAGTTATTCTTAATAGATGTACATTTTGTTTTCATAAAGAAAATATTTGAAATACATATTACTTTGATACGTAACTCTGTTGTGTCAGGTGAGGACTTTGTAGTGTAATAAAAATCAGATATCCTTATATTAATCTGCAGCATATCAAAGGAAGAGAGAAAAAAACCCCTTTCCTTCCATTATCTTTTAAGAAAATTTTCTCTAATGATGCACAAAGCACTATTTATAACTGAATAAAGAAGATTTCCCATTTTATAGTTTTTTAGAAAAGCTCTTCATGAAAATATTGTATTTCATAATAATAGTGAGGCTAAACTTCTTGCAAGTTTTCTTTAAAAATACACCACTTTCTCAGGACAGTTTAGTATATGCTATGATAAAGCTAAAATACATCCTTTTAAATGCATGATGAAGTGTATGTGCTAAAGAACATACCAAAATGAGTTCTTCCAGTTGTCTAAGGCTGTTTTTATACTATGGTACTTCTGCCTAAGAGATCGTCTTCTTAAAATTCAACCCAAGATAAAACTCCGAATCTCTTTTTATTTGCAGATTGTTTTGGGTTTTTTTCTGTGAAGCTTACTTTTACATAGTTATGTGTGACACAAATGTGGCCCTGGAAATGGAAGGTGGCATTAAATAATCTTCTAATTAAATAATTAAAATAATTTAAACAAGGATTTCCCTGACTCTAGGAACCTGATAAAATGTCTTTACCGAACTGAAGTTGGAAGTTTTGGGAAAACCCTTAAATTACTAAGAATGATGCTTTCAATCCATTACATTCAACAAGCAAATGATACGCTGCTAAACATAGCCTTTGAATACGATTTACATTGTTGGTTTACGTGTGGTTCATAATTAATTGCAAGTGATTCATGATCTTAAGTTTCCAAATCAAAATGAAATGCAGACAGCTGATTCATATTTTTTATGGTGAACAGTAATTTGTACCTAATGACTAGTAAAGTGAAATTACTGAGTGTGCTCAACTGAATTTCCTGAATACATCAGTGGGAGTTTTATAATTTTACAGTCAGCATGATATATTCAGAATCAGTTAAAAAAGTGACATTTGTTTCAGATTAGGTTTATAAATAAAATTAGAACTGAATTGGCAGTATTTTCATTTTAATCTCTTTTACTCAGGGGTATATAATTTGGCTTTTATGTCTCTTTACATTAATTAGAAATAGCAATTGCAGGCACAAGATTAAAACCACCATTACATGTCAACCTCCATGAGCAAGGAGGGCATTGTCTGAATGGAGAATTAACTATTCTTTCAGTTAAAGGAAACGAAACAAAACAAAAAACCCTTACTGATTTTCTTTCATCTTTCCTGTGGATCGAGACAGCGTTTTACTCCTGAAAGAGATAAGCCCAAAACTTAATAAGCCTGTGCATGTGCAAGCTTTCTGGTTACAAGTTTGCTTCATACCTACTCCCTGCCAAGCGTCTCTGGCTGCAGATAGAGTATGGATGTGCATCACAGCATCTTTTCCCATCAGCTGCCCCACAAATGCCTCTTCAAAGAATGCCACAGCCCTGGTTTTGCCACAGCTTCCATTGTGCAAAACTGGGGGTTGGTTATGCCAGATCACGCCTGCTACGGAGCGAGGACATGGCCAAGGAGCTCGTGCAGATTTGGAAATCAAGCCCAGGTTCCTTCGTACCAGGGAAGCCCTTGGACAAATGCCACAATATCAGAATTTCTGCCTTTACCCTTCCACAACTTTGGCCTCAGGCTATCATTTTTTTCCTCTTTCACCTGTGCTGCCTGAGCAGGCCTCACAGAGTGACTTTGTCAATCCCTCAGTACGCTCTGTCTAAACCAGCAGGTCCAGGACCACCTACAAC
>NC_141403.1:20854184-20946684 GCF_034619465.1 Leptosomus discolor
ACCACCCGGGCCAGGGCTGCGCAGGGTCCAAGAAGGACCCAGGGAGAGGTCATGGGGCCATCGGGCCAGCAGCAGAGCCCAAACTTGGGGTAGAGCTGAGGCCAGGTGTGACTACCTGCTAGGTGCTCTTTGTCCCATTGCCATCTGTCAGAGACATTGGTGAATGCCGTATCCTTTTTGTTCCTTTGACGCTGATTACTAAGGCTCACACTGTTCTCTTAATAACAGGTCTCAAAAATGTTTTTTGTTGCTGTGTAATCGCATTTTACAAATTTAAATCTGTGGCTGTAATTTAGATCCAAACACAAGAGACCTTTATTTTCTTTTTACTGTACTTTGTTTTTCTTCCAAAGAAAATGGTCCACAAAAAGAAACAAACCAAAAAAAGAGAACATACATAAGCTGCTGGCTATTCATCTGCAATTTGTTAATGAGAAGATAAAAATTTGTTGGGTTTTTTTTTTATGAGGAGAGCCATTAACAACAAAGAAATCACAAAGTATTCCATTTTATCTGTGTCGAGAATGATTCTGTTACCAGAACTGTCCCAGAGGGTTCTTTACATTATACATACGCAAATACACACACAAAGAAAAAGCGATATACGGGTACTAAAAAAAAAAACCAACAAAAACCCCCACAACAACACCCTCCCCCCCGGCAGTCCAACATTCACGGTGTACTCACACACGGATAACTGAGTTCTCAGCTGACTATTAGTACACATCTATAATAAAGGACCGATGTCTGCTGTTACATAGTTCAGTAACCCACGGATCTTCACGTGTTTGTGTTTGTAGCGTATTCATAGCCTGTGTTTATTTTTGACTCTTTATAAGCTGTTTGCAACATTAGCTCCAGAGATTGCACCTTTTTCAGGACTTTACGGTTATTTTTGTTGCATTTAAGGTTGAATTTAAACATTGAAGTATCTAAAGGTATCAGCATCCTGAAGGTGGTTTTTAGATTGAAATATCCAGTTCAAGTTTAATGCCAGAGTTCATGAGCCTTAATTCAGGATTCTGCCAGCCACAGGAAAGATGGAGATTTCCACGGATTTCCATTTCCATGGAAATGTTTATTTGGGATGAAGAACAGGTTTCTTAAAGGAATGCTTTGCTTTTATTTTTTATTATTTCTTTTAAATAAAACCCCAAAATCTGGTTGTTTCAACTTCAGAAGTAAAAAATAATCCTTTTAAATTTCCTTTCTTTGGTTGTGGTTTTGATTTAATCAAAAAGAAACCCAGAAAAGCCCAGTCAGATGTATCTTTTTTGTGTTTGTATTTTTAGGTGTAGAAGACATATTTTAGGCCGGCTCAGAAATGCTCCATTTAATTTCTTACTTTATTTAAAGTATTAAAATTTATTTATATATTATTTATTTATTTAAATTCTTATTTTTTTTAAAGTCCAAGAAATGAGGGGAGAGAAGGGTCACTCATCAGAACTTCCCATTCACTAGCTGCTTTCAGCATGCTCCAGATTTACTGATGTTGACTCCATTTTAGGTTATCTTTGATGCACTCTCCCTTTAAATATAATGCTATCTTCCTTCTGCTATGACTTCTTTATTCCTCCAGATGTCTTCTTAACACTGAGGCTTTCAGAAAAAAACAAATGGTCAGTTCACTGGGAATGATGTGCTACGTTAAGGATGTTAAGGAGAGCTATGAACTTGTGTTGAGTTTGGTCATAGACTAATGGAATACAGCAACTTCTTTTCAATATTGTTTATGTTGTACTTTAAGAAAAATAATTCCGTGCATTATGGATAAGGTGAAGTACAAAATGAAATGATAACTATACATACTTATATATGCATTGTGCTAGGCTTTGAACTAGAAACATGAAAAAAACACGCTTCTGTCTCAAAAAAATCCAGAACAACAAAAAACCCAAGCCAAACATCAATAAAAAGGGCAACCACTTTAATTTGCACATGCTGATGTGCCATGGTATCATGATTAATACACTAGAAACAGTTCTAGACTGGGACACAACAACATTGGAAGAATCGCAGCCGTGTGACGTACTTAAAAGCACGCCATGGATTTCTACCATGTTTCATCACCCCTTATCTCTCTACTCCTGCCGCCTCTCCAGGTTGTTGAGATGAAGTTATCAGACGTCTGCCCTGAGACCTCTAATTAAAGATCACAGGAAATTTGGCTGGCTAGGACTGTTTCAATTATGTTTCCTAGCTTAAACTTTGGAGGGGGTTCTGACTGAGATTCAGGTGTCACTTGGATAACATACTTCAGTATATGGACAATAACCTAAACAGATATAGAAATTAATTTATTTTACATATTTATTTTTGGAAAATTCACTCCGTCAGGTGTTCACACCCCGACCCAGTTGGTAAAGGAGGCTGTAGCGTCTCTGTGAATATGAACACAGTGATATTTCTCATAGGTGGACTGAGGTTTTCAGGGAGTAGGGAGTGCTTTTGGGATTAGCGTGGCCTTTCTAGTATGCTGCTGTAAGGGGATCCTCAGGTGCTGTGGGCTGTGAAGCTGCTGAGTAGAAACCTCAGGTGACTGTGTGTGTATGTCATAGCAGCTTTCAGACCTTAATTTATGCTTTTGATTAAGGCAGCCCCCACGGTAGTCAGTTATCCTCCGGGCATACAGGTAGGTTGAAGTCACCTTTTTCACACTCTCCCTGGGCCAGGAGGCGTACCAGGCTTCCCGGGGCACAGAAACTTAGCTGGCAGCTTTGAGTAGCACAGATGCTGCTGTCACAATGAAATCAGTCTGAATTAGTTTCTCTGACTGTGCAGGACATGCATCTCAGCTAACACTTTGTTATTTCTTACATGCTTGTTTATCCACAATGCTCTGGCATGAACCACAGAAGGATCTGGCAAATTCTGCATGGCGGAACGCCGGGCTATATAGTTTAAAAACTTGAGGATGTAGCGTAGCAGCTCCCTTGAGAGTGTTTCAGATTTAATTTAAAACATGTTTATCAAATTACTTGTTCCAGAGTGGCATTTCATGCTAGAAGGCTTTGAAGGACACCATTCTCAGGGCTGTCCCCCTGGAGAAAAGGAGTGCTGGATGGCACAGCACAGCTCTTGTGTCATGAGGCAAAGAGCTGCTCTGTACCATCCTATGGAAAAGGGGCATATTTTAGTGTCATGAACATCTGCTTGTCCAATCCAGTTGCAAATTTCCAGGCTATGATCCAGTGGCACCAGTGCTGCCTCCCAGCACATTCATCTACCTCCCTCGAACACTCTCAGCCATCGCTTCTTTCTGCTGTGACAGCAGGCGTGTCTGAAAAGTGAGGATACCTGAGCAAATGCCCTAAACACCACTGCCAAAATCAGCCTCTGCGTATTTGTTAGTGTGTAACATCAGGAGACTAAGGTTTTCTGACTAAGCTTGTTCTCCACCTGAGATCTGCTAATATAAATGTGAAGGAATTTAAAGAACAGTTTAAGCTTGCATTTCATAAAAAGGAATTTTTGCATTTCAACAAGAAGGATTACAAAACCACTGCTTTCAAAATCTAATAAACCAATATGCAGAGTATTCTGACTGATATTTAGCCTCAGTTTCCCAGATGTGCTACCAGATTCCTTAATGAACCTGGCAAACCATGTGCTTTCTGTGACTCAGCGTCTGGTTTTCGTTTTCATCTTTTACTGATTGATAAAAGTGATAGTGAGAGATACTGGATTTCCGGGGTTTTTTTCCTAGTTATGGTGTCAGTTCTGTTGTAAAATTGCACCTTCAAATTTATCTCAGGAATTTCTTCTGGTATCAAAGTCTAAACAGTATTTTAAATCGTTTCCAGAAATTTACAGGTTCACATGCATGATGTGGTCAGCATAACGGCCAGCAGAAAAAGATACTTTTTTTCTGCCTCAAAGAGAGAAACCAGGCTTTGAAAATCCATTAGAAAGGCTAGTTTTAGAACCTGGCATTGTGCACTGTGCCATCACGCTGCAACACAGAAGCCCCTGAACTAGCTGGGACGGGGTCTTCTCATTCTGCATTGCTGTAACCCACAGTGAATGTCCTCTGTCTCCAATAGGTGGGAAAAAGAGAAAAGAGGTGGAGGTGACTGTTAACCCAGCCCCTTCCCATCCTGGAAAAGAAAATAGTTCTAATTCTCAGCAATGTCTCATTAAAAACGGTATGTCTCATTTTATTTCTAATTTGTTTAGCAGGAAAAATGTATGCAGCGCTTTCCAAAATACCGCATGAGCTTCTCTCGCCCGTTGCCTCCTAGGCAGCAGAGGACTACCATTCCCTGTTTTCCTATTCTGTCACATGGAGATAAGAAGTGCCAGATCATGCAACTGTACTTTCAAAAATGTTATCAAAAGTAAAATGTTTATTTCCTCATTGCAAAGTGCCCTGTTCTTTGACTCCTGACTCTTGTTACAGGTCTCAGTCAGACAGACTAGACAAGGCATCTGTGTAAAAAGGTCACAAGCAAAAACATATAATGCCAAAAGGGAGCAGCTCTATCACAATACAGTTTTCTAGATAAAAGGTGTACATATGTGTATTTACTCCCTGCAGCAGCTCAATAATTTCTCTTCAAGATGCTTAACACTGTGAAGCAACGTATTATAGAAGCCTTTGTATTATGTAGCATGCGAAATACACAACAAAACTGAGAGCTGACTGCACTGCAGTCGGACAATGCAGGTCTTTTTGCAGTCAGAATGATTGCTATTTAATTACTTGTTGCCAGAGAAAAGGGGAACTCATCAGTTTGTATCAAAATTTCTGTATCAAAAATCTAAAAAGATGGGGGATTGGATTTTTTTTTAACACCACCTCAGCAGAAAATTGACATTTGCCCTCATATTAAAAAGACAGTTTCAGTTGTTTACGAATTATTTTTTTCCACTTAGACCCAGTCTATACTTTAATCCAAGGAAAGTAATTTTTATATTAGCAGAGCATGGGACTTTCTTTCTGGCTTAAAACCCGACACATTAAAATGTGTCAGCAGAGTGTTAAACTTCTCATGTTAACCTAAAAGTGAAGAGTCAATATAGACATGTATTCAGTTATATTATCAGTGTTTGCTTGTTTGTGTTCATGTTTAAACGCTTTCACTGCCTGTCTCACTAGCTCACGGAAAGGTAATGGTGCCTTGTTTACAAAAGCAATAATATCTACTTAGTTTCTCATTAAAAAAACAGACAAAGCAATTTAATTTTGTTTGTTAAAAATGAGTTCTGGTAATGTGTGAAAAGTTTCCCAAAATTTCCTCTCAATTAAAAGAATTAATGAAGCCGAAACAAAAGAAAAAATATTTCTATAAGCTAGGATATGCATTTAACGTTTACATGAAGACAGATTGTCCCTTTGTCTTCAAGTAAAGTGCTAATGCAATGGCAATCAAAAGATAATAGATGCCATGATCACCACGAAAAAAAATTTGGCCTGTTATAGGCAGTGGTGTTTTTGCAGTATGGTTACTGTAGAGATGCCTAATGCAAGGTAAGATATTTTACTGTGACCCCCATTTGGTACAATAGAAAGACCACATTCCTTTAAGGTTTAAGGTATATCCAGCTGCGTTTCTAAGGCCATCCACAGATAACAGCCTGAGCAAGATGTTTTGTTTAAAAACCAATCATATAAATACATATTTATGGTTTTGTATTTAAGGAATTTTAAACACTCTGTTTGCAATAAGTATTTGGGGGCATTTTTCAAGGAAACTTCCTGAAATACAGTAAATCTTCTACGTACGTGAATAATATAATGAATTCCAGTAATGTGGCATTGAATTGCACCATTGTCTTGGAACAAAACCCAGTTCCTCTGTTGAGGTACCAGTCAAATGGGAATTAGGAACAGGACCTGGCACTGAGAGCCAAAAGGAGGAAAAAGAAGAGCGAGTCCTTTCCACCCTTTCCCTAGCCGTGCAGCAGCTTTCCTGGAACCATTAACCAATGGCCTCGACCAGAAGCAGCTGCCTTGGCCCCTTTTGGGGGTGGTGGCAGTATTTTGATCGTGTACCTACACCATCAGTGACGCAGGGTCACCCCAGGCCCCTCTGTGACCTGCTTTGGAGAGAGCTGAAATGCAGACCTGCTCTGCAATGCCCAGGGCAGGCGGAGCCCCCTAGCATGGTCCCTCTGCACCATTTCTGCTCCCTGTGCCTGCCGCTCAAGCCGTTCATGCTGGATTTCAGCTCCGTGAAAGACTTTTCAGGAATTTATTAGCCCTGCCCCATGTTGGGCCCCACACTCCAAGAAAGACAGTGAGGTGCTGGAGCGTGTCTAAAGAAGAGCAACGAAGCTGGTGAAGGGTCTTGTATTGGGTTTGTGTGGCAGGGTTTTGGTAGCAGGGGAGGGGCTACAGAGGTGGCTCCTGTGAGAAGCTTCCAGAAGCTCCTCCGGCTCCAAGTCAGACCTGCCTCTGGCCAAGGCTGAGCCAATCGGCGACTGTGGTAGCGCCTCTGCAAAAAACATATTTAAGATGGGAGAAACCTGGGCAGGCTGGAGCGGAGGGGAGGAGGGGGATGTGAGAGAAACAACCGTGCAGACACCCAGGTCAGTGAGGAAGGAGAGGGGGAGGTGTGCCAGAGCAGAGATTCCCCTGCAGCCCGTGGTAAGATGTCAGGTGGACCCCCTGCAGCCTATGGAGACCAACAGTGGAGCAGATGCCCACCTGCAGCCCGTGGAGGACCCCAGGCTGGAGCAGGTGGTTGAACCTGGAGAAGGCTGTGACTCCAAGGACGCCTGCATTGGAGCAGCCCACCACTGGGAGGATGGCAGACTGTGGGAGGGACCTGCACTGGGGCAGTTCATGGGAGCTATGGTCCCGTGGGAAGGACTTACGTTGGAAAAGTTCATGGAGGACCATCTCCCACGGGAGGGACTCCACACTGGAGCAGGGGAAGAGTGTGAGGAGTCCTCACCCTGAGGAGGAAGGAGCAGCAGAGACGGCGTGTAATGAACTGACCACAATCCTCACTCCCCATCCCCCTGCGCTGCTGCAGGGAAGAGGCAGAGAACTCGGGAGCAAAGGTGAGCCTGGGAAGAAGGGAGGGGTGGGGGGAAGGTGTTTTTTAACATCTGCTTGTATTTCTTGTTATCCTACTCTGATTGGTCATTGTGGTGGTGGTGTTTAAATTAAATTGATGTTGTTTCCTCAACCCGAGTCTGTTTTTTGCCTGTGGCCACAACTGGTGAGTGAGCCCTCCCTGTCCTTGCCTCGACCCTTGAGCCTTTTCTGAGGGTTGGTCTATTCTCCCAAGTAACAAGTCATAGGACAAGAGGCTTCAGGTTGCACCAGGGGAGGTTTAGATTGGATACTAGGAAAAATTTCTTCACAAAAAGGGCTGTCAAGCACTGGAACAGGTTGCCAGGGGAAGTGGCTGAGTCACCTGGAGGTATTTAAAAGACAAGTAGATGTTTTGCTTAGGGTCACAGTGGACTTGGCATTGTACTCGATGATCTTCAAGGTCTTTTCCAACCTAGATGATTGTATGATTCCATGATTCTATGTTTCTCAATCAACTAAACTCATCTCAAGCATATTATGTAATTTGTTTTTGAATCCTGGCAGAAAATGTCCATATATTACAACAGTTTGAAACTGAGGGCTTCTATAAATGCCATACTGAATTCTCAAGAAACAGCATTCAAAATGTTTTAGGATTCAAGACAGCGCAGAAGTAGCCTTCCTCTAGGCTGATTTTGTAATTGACTTTCGGAAATTTGTAAGAATAGGAGTGAATTTAGCAAAAATTACAGACGAAGAGGGAAGCACCTCCCCAGGAGGCAGGATGCAGTTTTGCCACAGAAATGCATGCCAACATCAACCAAGTAACTGCTCTCTGCTGGGTTCTTCTACTTCACCTAGTCCTGTATTAGCTGTTGAAGGCAGTCACACTGTACAGTCCATTTCATACGTAAGTTCAGATTCAGAAAAAGGCTCCCTACTTCAGTAACTATATATCATTCCAGGTGAGCTGAAAAGACTAAATAAATCAACAAATCCTCTGTAGACAAAGTATAAACCGTTGCATAACTTACAGGGAAATTATAAATTTATTGCACATTTAATGATATAAGCCTGCAAAATATATTCCCCGTAACCCAGACATTTTTCTTCTTGTCTCTTGCCCCCTTTAGAACACACTTCTAAAAAAAATCCTAAACAGGTAAGGGTGGCAAGCTGATTTGTGTGTCTTTTATACACTGCTGTATTTACGGTAGGACTAATGCTCTGGAGTAGCACCATAAGGGAAAGAGCAGATGTAACATATGAAAGTATGTTAAGCTTTTGGGATGTGTTTTCTCCACAAACATACTTGTTGGATAGTGAGATTATGCCTTTGTTAGTCCTGAATCCCTATAGGCAAGGAGCAGGCCTTCATTTTCGGTGTAGGTGTTTTACAGGTTGGGGTACCTTTTTTCTTCTTTTGCTCCACGTTCATTTGGCATGCCTTGATACTCACAAGCTCATGCTCTAGCATGCGATAGTTCATCTCTATGGAGGAAAAAAGCAACTAGTTTCCTTCTATTGCAAGGAACACACCCATACGTATTGGATCGTGAGGGGGCAATACAAAATTTATCCTTTGGTATGCCCCAAAGAGATCTGGATACCTGCATTAAGAAAAGCGTGCAGAAAAGTGTCACCCTCTGGCTGTGTAACACAGTTCAGCTTCCAAGAACGGCACGACTCCCTGCACCCTGCTTCCCGCAGCCTGCAGCCTCCCGCACAGCTCCTCTCCATGCCCTTTGAAGAGTCACAGAGCAACGGAGTCCTGCAGGTGCCGCCGGGAGCAGGCAGCCTTTCGGCAGAGACAGCTCCCAGCTCCGCTCTGCACATTCCCTTCTTGCGGACTCCCATGCTCCAAACACATCTTCTGGCTCTGAAAGTCTTGTTCATTCAGATTTAGCCAAAAATCCCATTTTTGTCGCTGCCACTAGAGGGATCTGCGCAATTGTCGCTCTCCTGTTCTTCTCCTCCATTCGCGTCCCAACCTGGGAGGAAGGCCAGAGCAATCTTACCTCAGTACTGCGTTTTCTTTCTTTCTTTGTGTGTTTGTTGTATTCTCTCTTGAGTCTGATAATACAATGTTCATTATTTATATTTTTCTTTCCTCTAAGTTAGCTTAAAAACTTTAGAGCTAAATGATACCTAGTCATTAATTCTTGATTTATGCCTGTGACACCTAGGGTTCTCACCCAAACACAAACCAGGATTACTTAAACTCTGAGGTAAGACTGCGCATTCTTGCTATAGTTTTGGTCCTATCACGGCCAAATTACCTGTTAGCTGCTTCAGTATAGCATTTAAAAATATATATCTAGTTCTGTGCACATGTAAATGGAACAAAAATTACTTTTTCAAATTTACATCCTGGGGGAACAAAAAAATCACTGGGTTGCTCTTCAGTTGTGATGGGAAAGGATGAGTGGTTAACACACAGTGATTATGAAAGTGGATCTTGGTATTTTCATCCTGTGCTACAGCACAAGTTGTGCAGTTAAAAATTTTTTTTGAAATTCAATATATTTGAAATATATATTTTTGATATACAATTGAACGGAGGATTTATCGTTTTGGGTTTGTTTGTTTGTTTGTTTTTTACTGGTAATCAAATTAATCAGAGGAGAGGATTAAAAAATTGAAAAATTATTAAAATGCTTTTGAAATTGTCAGGGAACACTTCAGCTGTTCCTGCTACAGTGGTAGCATTGGTTGAGGAAGCTGGTAAAAGCAGAAAAGCTTCAACATTTCCTTGTTTGAAACTTCTCACAGGTCAATAGTGACTGAAAATAATTACATTGGATTGCAGCCTCAGTCCAGTTCCTAGTGGACAAGTGTCCATGTCACACAATCCACCATTGCAATTGGCAATAGTTGGCAGGCTCAGCAGAGAAGCCAAGGATTGAATGGGCATGGAAATTAAACTATTCTCCTGCCCCTAATTGTGGTCCTTTCAAGTCATCCTTGAGGAACATTGTTTGGGAAAAGTTACACAGCTGTTGGCAGTGCTGAACATGCCCTGTGGATAAACATAGCATTTCCATCTCCAGGGTCTTAATCTGGCACATTCTGTAGCATTAAAAGTCACACCAAAGAGGGGGAAAAGATTTTTTTTTTATCCCTGTTACAGTAGTAATATTTTCTTAAAAATTAAAACCCATTAGTTGAAATGAAGAATATTGTTCTCCTTCTAAAATACTTACTACCTTGTCTTCAAATATATTAATTAAAAGAATGGAGGAATGTCGGGGTTTATTTTTTTACGAATCCAGTGTTATTATTTCTGATCACTATGTATTTTGGTAGAAAAGTGATCACATTACTTAAATGGATTACCTAAATATGGATTACCTTGCTTAAATGTGGCGCTGGTGGCCTAATTGATATGCTGGGACTCTTGTGCTCAAGGTCATGGTCGGACCGATGGGACAATACGGGAATCAGACAATCATTGATTTTTTGTGGATTTCAATGGTAACTTTTGCTTAACACCTGATAATAAAAATTAGTTCTAGTCTAATTCTTATTGGAACTTGCAACAAAAATAACTGTGTGAGCATTATCAACTTTAGTTTCCCCTTCCACAGGAAGAGTAATATTTGTCTACTCTTTTTTAAAATGGGGTTGGGAGACCTACGTAAATAAAGTATGTCAACTTCCAGCACACTCAACAGCTGCAGCAGTTTCTAGCCTTTTAAGGGGAGGGCTGCTGACTTTTTAGTGAAGAGTAAGAGGTATATGATACGGCTTTTCTTAATTCTGGCCTATTTTGGTGGGTTTCAGCTCAGGTGGCCCGCCTTCTGGAATGTTTTTTTATTTTAGGATGAACCTTAACGGGAGACACCCCTCTAAAGAAAGCACCTAAAAGACTCTCTTTCACCAGGTACCTCAGCTTTATGTAGGATGCGTATTTTAGTGACAGATAGTATCACACCACTTAGGTAACTGTGGTCTAGATCAAGAGGCAAATTCTTTCCATGGTTGTTTGGTTTTGGTTTGTTTCTTCTGTAAAGCTGTTCAAAAGATGGTTAGTGTGGGTACACCCCAAAATGCTGTTCACAGTAGCCTGTGCAGATTCAAATTTTGCAGCAGTGGGGAGTGAAAGGTGACACGTATGATGTTGTGCCTTTCACTGTGAGACCCCTGCAGCTGCACTGCAGCTCTGAGGTCTTCTTACCAAACTCAGAATTGGAAATTGGTGACAGTTTCAAACGTCTTTTTAGTAGGTTTAGAAATTTACTTATCTGTGGGTAGTTCTTAAGCTTTTCTCTTTACCCCCACCATTTCTTTCAAATCTGTAATCAGGTAATCAAAGATTTGGCTCTCTGGTCTGAGTACACTGACAGAATCTGGCTAAACATACAAGATTGACGTGCTGATGCACATGGATCTTGGGAAAGCACAGAGGCTAAGTTTGCACTATGAAATGAGGGCCTTGGTAGAAATGAACCTGGACATTTTCTGTGCTGATTCTCTGCAGTAGTGCTGCCAAATCTTCACAATGTCTTCGTAAACTCCGTCAGGTACTACTGTTAGTGAAGTATTTCCTTCTTCCATCTAAAGAACTTAATTTCTTGCAGTTACACTACATTTGCTGAAGTAATTATGTCAGTGCTCTGAAGACTGGTCAGTGACCCCAGTGTGCCAGGCACATATGTTACTGCTGCACCCTTGGCAATAATAAGCGTAGAATCGCTGCTCTGCTCTAGAAGCATTTTGCTTTTTTTGGTTATTTTTTTATTGGCCACGTGAGAGCATTCATATTGTTCTAATGTCTTGCTCATTTATAACAGAATAATTAAATTTATAATCTGCAGCTTTTAATGATACAATAACATATCAAGAAATTTGCAAGCGACTTGTTAGTGGAACCAACTTCTAATTGAAAACAAGGTTCTCATCGTTTGTGGCATAGAAGCCTGAAGCAAAACACCAAATGAAAATGAAAAGTTAAGGGTCCTTTTTCTTTTCAAAAACGTGTGATTTCTTGCTTCTTGTTAGATACCAAGTCGGAATCGCCTGGCAAACTATTGCTGAGCTTCACGCACAGTCTGAAAAGAAAAGTTTTCTACAACAAAGAATCAGAGAGAAGCTTCTTTCAAAGCCTAACTGGGTAAGTCTACAAGTCTTAACAAATAGCAGCAGCATGTCTCCGTGGGACTTGGGCTAATTCAGCTTTCAGCACCGCTGACTGCAGGTTCACTTTTGCCATTGAGATAGAGCCCATGCCAGAGAACTGTAAAGACTCGCTGTAATCAACTGCAACTCAATGCTAAATCCCCCAAGAGACCCAGTTCTTCAGCAAGGTCTCCAACACGCTGCAGCAGCCGTCCTCCTGCAGCGCATCCAAGGGACCGAAGGCACGTAGTGGTTACCTTCTCCCAGAGCACATGGGTGAGCCACAGCTCTTCCAACCAAACCAATTAGACCCATGTTTACATCATTGAGTATCTGTAAGTTATACATCTCAGTTAAGTTAACTGGTGTTAAACCACTAAATATTAGTAGTCTACCTCCTTTTCTGATACCTGAATTTAGTTTTAGTTTTTCCTTTGTTTGCCCCTTTGGTTCATCATGTGCCCACAGAAGGTTAATAATCATGCTTGCTGCCACTGTGGATTGGGTTGGGGGGCGGGGGGGATTGGAGGGTGCCTCTTCTGTGTTGTCTCTCAGGAAATACTTTTGAGAAGCGCACATCCTTAAACCATATGAAGAAAAAAAAAATTTTTTCATGTTTGAGAGCTAGACAGCTTGAGGAAGATGAGAGACAACTGTGATCTGAAAACCAAAACTTGTTCTTCAGCCTTGTGTCAACCGTAGTACGGCTGTTTTCTTGACCTTCCCTGATGTAGATGGCTTAAGATAACTTTCAGGTCTTTGATCTGTCCTCATCATTGCTCAAAGCTTTTGTCTGCTGGCAATAATGTTTTAAAATTATTTAAATATCTGAAATTGTGTTACATCCTTCTTGAAGGAGTACTGATTTTGAAGGTTGAAAACTCTGAAACTTCTGTGGTAGGAAGACAGCTATCCCAAAAGACTGGTAACAGAACAGAAATTTCTTACACAATTTTATCTGCAGGATGTTGACTGAATGTGGTGCTAAGCTGACAGTACACTGTTCTTTGTGGAAGAATCTAAATTTGTGTCCAGTCTAAACCTCCCCTGGCACAACTTGAGACCATTTCCACTTGTCCTATCACTTGTTACTTGGGAGAGGAGACCGACCTCCACCTCACTCCAGCCTCCTCTCAGGTAGTTGTGTAGACAGCGATCAGGTCTCCCCTCAGCCTCCTCTTCTCCAGACTGAACAATCACAGTTCTTTGTGGACACAAGTGTGCATCATGACATACCGTTATCATACTTGGTCCTAATCAGCACCTTTCATTAATGGCCCTCCCATGCACTTCTCTACTGCTATTTTTTCAGTATTTCTTGCTTTGGCCTCAACTTGACTATACCTGATATTTTTCATTCGTGAATGAGATAAACATTTCAATAGTCTCCAAGGTCGATGCTTTATTATCCTCTTGTACTCCATCTGATGAGGCCAGGAGACTAATTATATAATAGACCCCTGCATGTTCCTCTCTTTTCTTTTGTCTGACGATACCTTGAGAATTGTCTCTGCATGCAATCAAATTTTTGAAAGATGCACTAAGGCAGAACTCTGCCTCCATCCAAAGAGATAGTTTAGAGAAACTACTCTATGAGACCAGATGCAGTATTTGCTAAGGTTTTAGGATAGAAATTAACATTTCTTTTCTGATTCTAATTTTATACAGCCACATATTTATTTAGAACGCTAACAAAGGGAAATGTGTATTCCTTTTTTACTTGTTCTTTTGCAGGTTGTTGACAATTTATGCACAACACTCCATCCACACACACCGGCCACCACACATTTGTGATTTTTTTTCCTCCTCAAATATAGGAGGAACGGCTGCGTCTCAACAGTTGCTATATGCTCTGTATCTCGGAAAATTGGTGATTCTCTCTATCACCATGAAGTTACTGCTGGCAAAAGATGGCAATTTAATTTGTAACCTATAAAGATGTATCTTACACAGTGCAAGTGCCTTGGCTCTTATATCTTTTTATCCATTTGTTGCTCTGAGAAACAAACGCTAATGGCGGTGTTGCCTCACTTCTCTTTGTACTACTGTCCTCTATTAGTAACCATATCTATTCAGAGAGACATATACTCATTCATTATTTGGACAATATAAAATAAAAAATAGAAAATATGATAACAAAAGGATGAAAATAAAGATTGTCTATGGTTTGCATTTTTCACTCTAAGAGTAAGAAAGGCTGATGATGGATGATGGGATTTGCTAAGGAAGGTAAAAATCAGAGTGCCCATCAACTGTGGGATGTTAATAGAAATTAGACACCTAACTTCCTTGAATATTCCTAATTTATTTTGAAAAACTTAGGGGTAAGATTTAAAACAGTTCGCTAAGAAACTGTAAATACTACCTTATAAAAAAGTTTTCCTTATCATAAAACAAATCTATATTTGCTAGTTTAGTTTGCATCTATTTTATAGAATCACTTTTTAATTTATTGCAGCGTATCTATAACAAACTATGTTAAATCTGACAAAAAAAGACAATATTCAGAATATATAGATGGATGATCCTACCGACTTCTTATGGGTATTGACCAGTACAATAGAAAAAGACATTTGCAGTCTCTGAAGCGGTAATGGAGTATATCCCCAATGTAACAGCAGATTGCAAAAAGGAAAGATAAAACCCAAAGCACCCAATGAATTTGAAAAAGCCTATTTTGCTTCTAGTTCTATTATTTGAAAGGTTAAAACGTTGAAATGATATGTGGCAGAAACGTCCCCAGTAAAGTGGAAGACGTTTTCTGCTCTGATCATTCTTGTTCCTTCGCATAACTTCCTAAAGGTTTACACTGAATGCAGTTTCATATTTGACTTCTACAGACATGGCAACTTATGTCAAAGGTCAGAAAAGCCGCTGACTTTGTCACTAAGACATTTTGAAGGCACTTGCATAAGTAGAAGACCGTGTCAGCAAAATGAGATTAGTGAAGAACAGTGGTAGGGAACCTGTATTTGTTTAAAGTTCCTGAATCTTGGTCCTGTGGACTGATTAAATCATGTTGAGACCATGTCAACCATCAGCTAGTCCCTGTTATTTTTAAATGCTTCAGATGTCATGCATACTATCATGAAGTTAGTCAACTGCCTATTGTTGTGAACATCAACTTTGCAGCGTCGTTTACTCTGTAGCTTCCTTGATGGAGTTTCTGCAGACTATGATGATTTGCAGCTCCACTGTGATGTTTATGGGCTCAATAAAGAAAAGGTTCTAAAAAGATTATGGGCACTGAAAAAGGAAATACAACCTTTTCTGCAGGAGCACAGAGCAGAACAGACTAAACATTTTTGGAATTTCTTGCCTGCCACAAACAGATGATGATTCCCTATAGACATTCTTACTCATTTTATGCCCTCAACAAAAGTCTTTAGGGCTTGAATAAAATTTTCAGATATATAACAAGCCATCTCCTCTTTACACAAGAAGTTTGATGTTTTGTGGCAAGATCTTGGAAGACATGGAATGTCTTATTTTCAAACTTTAAAGATCAGCGAGACATAGTTGTAACTGATACTTAGGCCTAGCTTTCACCAAAGGTACCACTGAGCTAATGCAGACTTCAGACGTTCCTTTACTCCACATGTGAGCTCTGTGTGATACTTGTCTGGTGTTAGTTGCAACTGGAGAGACAGATCAGGGGAGAACTTAAAAACTTATCCTGCTACAGATGTAGCTTCTTTCAGATGATTTGGAATTTAAATTGCAGCTGCTTGTAGCTGTAGTAAGTTTCTTGCACCTTACTTTCAAGGCTTTATATACTCTGCTGAAAAAACCCTGTTACGTTGCTTCTTTCATCTTCTGAGGTTTAATTAGATAAAGTGGTTACGGGAGACTGTAATAGCTAGACTTGCCTCCTGCATCATCTGCAGTTATGCTAGACAAGTTCCTTTGTGTTGTGTCTATAATATGCAGTGCCATGAAGGAAGGAAATCTCAGGGTTGATCTTCCTTTCCACACTGACCGGAAGAAGGGAAAAATGTTTTTACTTGTGAACTGAGTTGTTGTGGAATATTTTTGAGATAAGCTACAAGCAAATGTGTTTCTGCAGTCTGCTTTCTGTATACAGTTGTACTTAAATGGATCAGGTTATTTGTGAGATTGTTGGCAAAGTTACCCCGCGTTTCCTAAGCTGTGATGGGATCTGAACTGCCGGTACAGTGGTCCTGAAGGGTGTATGGTCATTTTCACGGAAGGTCATGCCAGTGTTAAAGGTTTTCGGTGCAAGGCTCTCAGCGATCCCTATCTTCTTGAATTGGGCATAGCAGGAGCAGACAGAAAGAAGGTGATGGGACCAAGATATCCCTCTCCCCAACGACTCCTACCTGCTGTGCCCGTTGGCGATCAATGCAGAGTGTAAATATACACCGCTGGAGAAAGCGCTCAGGAATCTGGATGAACAAAAGTGCCTTAAATCAACCTCTGCAGCCTGAAGAGCTGTTGTGTTTGCCATTCTCACGTCCAAAGATAAGGGCCCAAGACACTTCTGTATTCGCACCCCTTCGCCTTCCAGGCCCTGCTTTCTCATCCATGAGCCAACAAGCAGGCACACCTACAAAATTTCTGACAGAGCATTGGAACCAGCAACCATCTGGGACCGTCGCCTCTGCTAGAAACCAGTTCTTGACGCTTAATGTAAGATGCATGATTTTCTGTTGCGGTTGCAACGTGGCAAGCGTTTTATATACCAGAGCTACCATGAACAGATGTTATTGATATAGCAAGGCTGATAGGCTTTCAACGTCAGTTAATATAATTTAACAAAGTTTATATTAAAACTATACTGATGCTACTCACTTTTTTCCTCAGACTTCAGATTTCACCAACTTCTTCCAAGCTTTGTTTGAAAATGAAGCTTTTGATTTTTTACTTCTTTAATACTCGATGTCGGTCCATTATCGTAATGCTTCTACTGTCACGCTCTTACCTAGTTAGGTGATCTCTGTGCTCATAAATGAGTCGAATTTATGAGAGAATTTAGATATTTTTGATAACTCTCTTACTGTATTATCATCAATCTGCCGTGTTGATTCCATTTTTTCCTTGCATTTTTATCATTACTTTCGGAAGAGTCTTTACATGTATTTCCAGATTAGGAGACTGTGTTAATGTGATGTCACGAGACGTACCAAAGCAGAAGTCCTTTAGGAAAACGCTGCATCATGACTTTGGATCATGGCATAGTGATGTAATGCCATGCAAGCCAGGAAAATGAGACATGTCATGCTGTTCCTGGTTCATGCAGTTCTAACGTTTGTTTAAACCGTAAGGTTTAATCTAGTGTCGGGGACTATGGAAGGATACACTTAATTGGCATCCTAGAAAGAACGATGTGCACATTTTAAGTAGGGTGATTGCTGGGGAGCACATTCCCAGCAGTACATATCAATTATTCTGGATCAGCGGCACACCTAGTTCGTCGAACTGACGTGCCTGCTGCTGCTGCCTGCGGTCCCGCTTCTCCAGGGCTCATCGCAGGCCGGGTTGCACACGCCTGCTGGTGAGCAAACAGACAGCAACAGGGGAGCGCCGTGTGTGCGTGCTGCTACACACACTTTACGTGAGCTTTTCTCCTTGCCAATGAGCATTTGGCAGCAGCTTTCCGTGGGAGGAGTTCCTATGGAAACAAAACGGATATTTGGTCTCTCCAGCTTGCTCATTCAGTTTGCATTAAGTTCAAGTGGTTTAAACTTAAACTCTTAATAATGTCAGCCCCTATCTCTAAATCTACTCATAGTAGATTAAACACACGAAACAATATTACCGTAAATTTATATTATCATTGTTATTACGCAATGTGCAACCGCTTCTATCCTTGGTGCTTCATTCTGAGAACTCAGTCTAATTCAGTCATATCTATTAATTTTTCATCTTTTTAAATATTATGATCACTAACTTTGTGGAAAACATATGTAGCCAGGATTGCAGTTACCTGTTAATTTCAGCAATCACTGAATGGACAAATTTATTTTTCTACCATGACATCTGCTTTCGTAACTTGAGGTATTCGGAATCTAAAGTCCTGATACAAAAAATAAAAAATTCTGCACCACTCATCAATTAAATACAGAGAGAGCTAAAAGGGAGATTATCTATTTGTTTGTGAAGAGAAGAGAATATCTGATGTTGTAATAACTAAGAAAGGTAGAGACAGTGATTATTTGCACTATATTGTGTATGTATGGCATTTAATTTTATAACTAGATTTGAGACATTTTTTATTAATATTAATAATGTAATATTATTTGAAAGAATTTGTGTTACATTGTGATAACCTAATCCTTTGCTCCACAGATGTTTCCATTCAGTGTCTGCAGATCAGTACGCATCATATGATACTAACATGAAACATAGGAAGGGTTTTGCAAAGCCAGGATAAAAAGTTCATATAGTGTTAGAAGCGTTACTTACTTTTTCCTTTCATTTACTTAAGCTTGACAGATTGAAGGAGTGTGTCAGGTTTGCTTTGGCTTGTTTTTTTTTTTTCCGGGAAGATTGAATGTGAATCTAGCATGCAGATGGCATGTAATTGCATTTCCTGCATTGTTACTGTATGGCTTTCATTACTTTTTCACAGCAATGCACTGAGATTTAATCACCCAAGGCTAGCATTTGCTGGTAAGATGCGTGCATATAGCGGTCTTGCTCAATGGTTAGAAAGCTTACCCCTTGCTTCACGCACTTCCTCCATTATTGCTGCACCATATGTTCTTCACAAATCCAAACAGAAGAATCATAAGCACTAAATTTACCTGGGAACAACAGCAGACTAAACGGAAGCATTTTAGACAGTTAGAAAAAACCACGGCAATATTTCTCTTGCCATCTCATCCCAGGCCATTTTTTTTTTTTTTTGCCTCTCTGTTTTACCCAATGCAAGTAGTTACCCAACCGAACTTCTAGAGTGCAAATTAGGGTTATCCTTTTATTGAGAATGTACTTGCTCATTCTGACTACTGGTGAAACGAGCTATGAAATTCGCTTCATCTCCCCTGATG
The DNA here is from genome assembly GCF_034619465.1 of Leptosomus discolor. NCBI lineage: Eukaryota > Metazoa > Chordata > Aves > Leptosomiformes > Leptosomidae > Leptosomus > Leptosomus discolor. The sequence continues at coordinate 20,873,304 of NC_141403.1, forward strand.
TTTACACAGGTGAGAAAGATTTTCCCCCACTTGTGTGTATCTATGATTTAACTACGAATGACATTGTACCTCCCTAACATTAACCCCTTAATCTAGTACATTTCTACAAATAACCACCTGTAGTCAATTCTTTATTCATAAGCCTTATCTGTTGTTACAGTATATAATCTGTGAGAATGCCCTAATTTTTATCATTCTCTAAGCCTGTCATCATGGCTGAGACAAGGCTTATCCCTCTGAGCAGATGAGATTAGTCGATCATGTTGAAATCAGAAGAGGGATTATAATGCTTGTAATACACTGAGTCAAATTAAATGCATTTTGTTTGTACATCAGAAGATCTTGTTGCTAAGGCTTTGGTGTCTTCTGCTGACCGTATAAATTGCCAATAAAACACATGAAGGCTGGGCATGGGGATGAAAAGTCAAGCAAAAAGCAGAAATAAATCAAAGATTTTTTTTGTTTGTTTATTCAGCCTGGTAAACTAGAGGCTTAACTGTTCGGATGTCACCATCATATTCTAAATGGGGTTTTCACCAAAGATGAACTCTGATCTAAATTACATGTTATTAATTTTAATTTATCTTTGGCCAACTCTAAGGGCATCTTTTCTTCTGAGTAACTTCTTGTCTCTTTGTATTTCTTCTTTTGTTCTTTTTCAGGTACGTTTCCTTTGTCCTAACTGTTTCATCAGTATGCAGCATAAACACATGTCCTATTTATGGGCTGCAATCCATAAGGAAGGACACTGAGATAGATATAGATATATATATCAGAAACAGCCATAAAATTATGAATCAGCAGGTCAGCTAATTCTTTCAGCTACCCCAGCTGGTGCTTGTGTCATGCCAGTGTGGTACAACAAGAGCTGTTCTTAGAGAAAGAATCCATTTCCCGTTAATAGCCCACTATTTTTTATCTGGATTCCTCTGGATAGACGTTCAAAAGCTTGGATGTTATCCCAGCCTTCTCAGGATTATCTAAAAAACATGAATCACAAAACTGAGATGGAAATATCAGGTGAACAAGATTACTCATTATATTTCAAGCATTTCTGGTTCTGAGTCCCATTCACAAATTTGAAAATGAAAAATGTTTTCAAAAATCATGATGAAAACCGAAGGTAAGAATTAGCTGTGAAGTATGCATGCAGTACGAGTATGTCTTCCCTTTTTTGCCTTAGGGTATAAGAATGGTCTATTATTTGGCTTCTAGGTAGAGAGTAGAATATCTGTTATCTAATTCAATTCAAATATACCCAACTCAGAAAGAATAATTACATCAAATGCCACAAGGAAATTTTAGTTGCCCTTGTAATAATTTATGACAGTAAATCTAAGCATTTGCCAACAACTGGAGGAAGCAATGTCTTTATTAAAGGAGTTGAGGCTTCTCCCAAGTTTAGAAACCCTTGCGTTTTGGTAGGTTCTGGTGGAATGCAATTCCCCGCGTGCCTGTTGTAAACAAAGGCTCTTAATTATCTGAATCTCTTGGAGCCTATAATACAATCCTTGTGGAGCTGTATTAAATATGTGAGAGCTATGAGATTTCTGTATAAAGTAGCTTATAGGCAGCTTGGACCACACAGGTTTGCTTTCATCTCCAAGCTATTTTCCGCATGCGAATTAGGCTCAGCTCTTGCCCTTCCACCAGCATAACACTCTAGCTGGTGACCAAATTCACCCCTTCATGGTGCTTGCATTTTAATTTTTTTTTTTTTGATAAATCAAAACCAGTAACAATGTCTGTGCCTGTTTACAGATTTTCCTTCCAGAAACTGTCCTCTAAGGCCTTTCAAAAGCTAATGTGTCTTGTATGCCCTAGGCAGAAGTAGGGAACCTCCTCCCAGTGTGACTCGGCAATAGCAAGCCTAAATAAAAATACGGACATTAACATTAGGCTACTATTCCTTTTTTAAAGTTTTTGGTTACGTATCTTTCTGCTCAGAATCCCTGAGTAACGCTGTTGCACCATACATACCACATCAGGATTACTCCTGTAATGGGAACTGGTTTTGTTACAGTCTGTGAGAAGTACTATGTAATGCCTCAGGACTAAGTTGTTATGAAAAAGTGGGTTTTGTCATCATTTCTGAGAGACAGAAGAGAAGGATAATGTGTAGCAAAACTCTGAATGATTTGCAGCATTTCCAAATTTTCCAAGAATATAATTTCACAGGTGTTTCTTTAGATAATGCTCAAGATACTGTAAGTATGTCCTTCAATAAACCCTGACCCTGAAAGAATGACACAAACATTTAACTGCATACGTACTGAATAAACTTGCAGACTTCACAGATTCCCTTCGTTTCAGTCTCAGAGGTTAGCCAAATACTGCAGATTTATTTTATTCTTTTTCAGTCAGAGGCAGAACTGTTGCAGTTTCAGGTATCTGTTTGGCTGCACTGGTGCTCCTCTGCTAAGAACGGGCACAATGGGGATGACGCAGGAGGAGTCGGTTCATAGCGCTGGGACTAACCTCTGCTAGCACTTCTCTTCCTCGGGTCTAGTCCTCCTTTGCCCAGTCCTGCACAGCTTTTTCCCTTCCTCCATCTGCTTGTTCTTCACTTCTGTTACTCTGTTCATACCTCTTAGTGAACTTTGCTTTAGCCTTCTGGCTTTTGGCATTCTCTTTCCTCCTCTCCCTCCACCCCCCCCCCCCCCCGCCCCGCCTCCTCCCCAGTCACCTTTTTAAATTTAACCAAAATGAAAGCCATTTTTTTCACTCACCATATTAAGTGAGGGTTTATTTGATGCTAAAATTGCTTACACTGCATCGAGTGAAGTAGATACAAAGACAGAAAGATGGGATCCAAGGTTTTGATCATTGAAAATGGGAAGACTGTTAAACTTGTGCTGGTGGAAAAAACATGATGTGTTTCCTTCCCCCCTTACCACACTGCCAAATACAGGCATTTCCTACCCTACGAATTGTTTTTCATTGCTATCTGTATATATGTGCTGTGCTCTTTCAAAGACCATAAAAAAGATTTCTGTCATTAATCTGCAGAGGGTTTACCAGCTTTGACTGTTCATTCCTTCTTTTGGAAGTTTATGCAATAAAAAGGTTGCTATAAATTGCACGATATAGGTCAATGTTAAAAGATGGATGAAAATAAATTTATATTAGCCCAAGCGTTTATATGAATGTACAATGACCTCTTTGGTTTCATTAGTTCTAATACAGAAATGCCAGGGGTATAAATCTTCACATTTCAGCACATGCATGGTTCATTACCTGAGGTCAAGATGATGATTTCCTCCATAATGTTTACGTACAGTTAAGTTTGTCACAGAAAAACATATCTTAGTCATATGTAAGAGACCAGGCTATACCTGTGTGTATATATATATATATATGTATATATCTCAAGTGCTCGTTTCTGTCACTCGGTAATTTTGAGATCCTTGCCAATTCACTTCCCCAGTACATACTTCAGACATGCCTGTAAAATATTTTGAAGAATCATGAAGCTCTACTGCAGCATGCCAGAATTTGGCAAGAATGAAGATTCCTGAATAATCTGGTTACTGACATAAATAGGATGAGACCGTGCTAAAAGTCAAGTACCAGGTGAGACTGGCTGGAGGATCACAGATGGTTAGAAACCACAGAGACAGTGAAGAAGTAACATTTCTACTAAATGTTTTCTGTAGGATCTGACTGTGAAAATACTGTGTTTCTTAGTCTTGGGGAGGGAGTGACATATGAGTATCTAGTAGAATGACCAATAGTGAAAGCAGGTAAAACCAAGTCCTTACAGTTTGATATGAAAAAAAAAACCAAAACAGGGTAACAAAATTATTTCTGGCAGTAAATTGCCTCTAACGAATCTGTTGTTTTGTTGTTGCTTTTTGGTTTTGTTTTTAAATTTGGTGTCCTTGGCCTAAACAACAAAGATTCCGCATCAATGTTTTTGTCCAGATTCTCTCATGCCTTCAGCTCTTCTGACAGCTGCTGATTTCATTCACATCCATTTAAAAATGTCACTCAAGGAGCTATGCGGAATTGGCTGTTCTGCCCATCATGCTCCGCGACCAGATGGCAAGCTCCTCATCCTCCCCTTCCTGAGCACTTCGAAGGTTTGCCTGGGAGAGCAAGTTGCTCCCTCAACCCTTAGAGAAAATACTTTTGTCTGGGGAAAAATTGTTCAACTCCCTTTTCTGCTGCACTGTAGCAGAGCAGGATGCTGCGGGGACGGCATGGGGTGGGGTGAAGGTCCCTCACTCGTGACACGGAGCATGTACAAGGAGCCATAAGTGGTGGCTTTGTTGTCGGGGGCTGTGAGGAGTGGGGGCGCAGCAGTTTCTTCTCCCATTGTCCTGGCTGGGTGGAGCTGTGAGCTGCAGGGAGGAGGGACGAACCCTCTGGCAGATGGATGTTACCTGGTAGTATCTGAAGTGCTTCCTGTGGGCGAGCCAGATGCGACGTTAGGGTTCCTTCAAATGAGGTGCTTTCTGGTACACGTGCAAACAAGAATACCGCTCTACATAAATAAAACTAAAGTACTCGCAAGATCTTTTTAAGCAGTTTTGTGTGGCAAGAAGCCCAAGTCACAAAGACTCAATTTAAGTCCTAATGTCAGTTTTATGGTTTGAAAATCCATGATTTTGTGCAGTGTGAAAGTTGTGTAATATTTGATTTTTCCACCTGACTCAGGACCATAAAGAAGTCTTTCTCATGAAACTGGTTTAACGTGTCTTGTTTTAGGGGAAGTGTTTTCCATTATTTTGGAATTATGTCTTGAAGTGCTTTACTCCACAACATGTGTACTGTGAACATGTGACCTGTCTAGCACTGGAAAAAAAACAGATCATAATCCAAAGAAGGGATTTTGGTATGTTTAGCAAATGGCATAAAATTGCATGTCACTACATCATTTGTAGCGTTTTTTTTTTTTTCCTGTTGACTGTAATGCACAGTAGGCTTTAAAGGAATGTTCTTTATAGATAGCAAGGGAAAAGTGAACCAGGCTTGTCTACCCAACCATGGCCACCAAAGGGATGTTTGCAAAGGGTCTGTGTAACTCCACAGAGTAATAATACCCATTCTCCTCTTCCCCAGCAGCCTCTCCATAGTCTTATAACTTTCTTAAGGAGGGAGGTGCTAATAAAAAGAAATAAAACTAAAGCAGAGTTTGGCACCTTCCCAAAAAAGCGCATCTTCTGGAGGAAAGGAAATGGAAATCAAAATGAATCAGTTTACCAATTGCTCTTGGTCCAACATCACTCACTCCAACAGCCACAGCTATGCTAAAGTATCCGTCACTGTCATTTCTTTTAGCATGCACCCCTCTCAGTCCTGCTGTCAAGCCTCCACTTTGCTGATGACATTTTCCCTTTGCAGTGATGGGCATTTTGAATATGCAGAAACAGCAGTAATAAAGTGTAGTATGGATTTCAAGGGGATTAGTCCAAAGCAGCCGTCAATAATTTCTGATCTGACAGAGGTGATAATTGAGGTAAGCTGTATAACTCGAAGATTTCAGTTTGGTTAAAATCGCCCTATTAGCTGCTTAATAGTGTTATTAGTCAAATAAATTAGGCTAGGATCTTCCAAATAACCTTTGCACCGTGTATATTAGGTGTGCTCAGTCCTGTACGACATCCACTCTAACAGTGCACTGCCAGCAGAGATGGTTGTCATATCGCATGATATTCTGAAAGCACTTGCTTTTGGGCACAAAAACATATTACAGATTTCAAAAAACAGAGCACAAATCTGTTTTCAGATAAACAAATGACAACAAATCTGGTAGTAATTTATGGTACAAATGGTAGGGAATATCAGTGACTTTTTTTTGGATGTTTTCACTTAGACCTATAACGACACAGCCTCCTTTTAGCTTGCAATCTTGCCAAACTGCTCAATTCATGCTCTCCATATCAATATGTTTCTAACGCACAGAGCAGTAAATCAGTGGCTTTCAAGTTTAGGAACAGATTTTAGACATGGTCACTGACCACTTCAAAGTGCAACCATAAAAATGGCCCTAGAGAAAGGCAGATGGTCCTAAGAGCTGATTCTATTCTTGCTGAAATCAGTGACAGAAATCTATTATAGTCTGATCTCTCAGCACCACGTGCTTAGTACCTTACAAGAGACATGTTCAGGACTATTCAGTATCTGACCTGGTATCTTAATATTCTAAGGAGAATTCAACACTAAAAAGGCATATACTTTATGATGAAATAAATATTAAAAAACCCCTGCATCATTTAGACTGTTTCCTCTTCCCTTAAAAAAGACCCACAAGCATAATGATAACTTGTGGAGGTGGCTGGGAACACAGGAAAAGGAAGATTTTAATGCAAAATATAAAAACAAAATAGAAAACCAAACACAGTTGGTGGAAATGAATGCTCATACCCAACGTAAGAAAGCATCTGCATGCTAGCTGCACAAAGAATAAACATGTGTGCTGCCTTCTTAAGTATACGAAAGGATTTGTTTACAGATAAAAGAAGGAAAATAATATTTTACATCTTAGTTTCATGTTATGTAGCCCAGAACAAAAATATATACAATATAGATTGCAAGGCTTCATTTGTATATTTGCATAACCCAGTGAGAATGGCAGTATTTTTCTCCCAGCCTTTACTTAACGATGGCTACACAGGCACTTTGAATTTAAAACTCTGTACTGTATGTAAAGTGAGGTGCGTGCTTTCACAGCTTGTCAAAACAATCCTGAAATCCCATTTTCCTTTAATAAAGTATAGTTTTGTCCTCCAGATGTATGCTTGAATAAGATGTCATAGTCTGTTTTTGTTCAGGATTGCACCCTGCTGATGTTCTTAGGCAGCAAGAAAATTACCTTATTGAAACATATTGCTGGTAGTGACTATAGTGCCAAATTTTGCATTGGTATTACACACATGACATATTCAGAGACCTTTGAGTAAGACCATGAATATCAAGTGATTGAAAAGATTATACAGGTTTTTTCTTTGGGTATAAAAGGTTGTGGTTCTGGATGAGTGTCTTTCAGATCAATATAATTATGTCATAAAAACATGTAACAAAATAGTTACTCTGCAGCCTTTCACACTCGCCTGATTTCATACTAATTTTATTCTGAGTAGAATTATTCTCCTTACATTAGTTGCACAGTCGCTGTTGAAGAGGACTGGGGGTTGTTCTTAAAATAGTTGTATAATTGTAGGCCCTCTGCTAGTATGTGAGTATCCAGATAAGAAATAGTTGCTTTATAATATTTGCTTTTCTGGAGAAAAGATACGTACACTTAAATTACAATCATGGAGTTACACAGCTGAGTATTTACACACAAACACACGCAACTGATATATAAGCGCATCCATCCAAATTCATATGTGCCTGTATGCACAATGGAATGAATGTATGCTATGAATCTCATACAAACATTTTAAGAGTGCATATGTTAGTACTAAAATGAGGTAATACAGAGGTCTAGTTCACTTTGGGTAAAAATCTCTGAATTTCTGGCACTAGCATCTGTTCGGAAGCTGCAAGCAGTGTGATAATATTAAAAATTCATGATATCTGGGTTAAAAGTGGTATTTGAATGTTGTATTTTTCCCTTAGACAAATTTAGTTATGCATGCGCTAGTTTTGTGACCCTACAGAGTGATAACTCACTGCCAAAAATCATCAGAGGCAACAATTTGGCTGGCCTGGTTGGCAAAACACTGCCAATCTAGGAAGCAAAGTTATGATAGTAACTCCTGCTGGTCACTGGAGTGGCATCAGAGAGAGAAAGCTACAATTAGAGAAAAGGGAATTCAACATTTTAGGAGAATTTAGAAAAAGATGAAAATAAATCAGATAAAACCACAGCTAGTTGCAGGTAAAGGATAAGGTACTGCCCAGAGCGGTTCCCGTTAACATTTCACGTGCTCGAGAAGCAAGTCAAGCTACAAAGAATGCCTGATTTCTCCCCTACCTTAATTTCTTTTAAAAGAGTTGAGCTCTTGACAAGCAATCCCTCCTAACACCACAACGAAATTATTCCATAAAATACTCATCTAAGACCCTCCTGTATTCATCAAGAGATGGGTGGGTGCCCATAAACCTGCTTTGGGCTACCTCGAAATTTGTAAAGGGCATTTGAAGCCAGATCCAGAATTTGCCAAAGGGCTTATCGTGGCTCTGGATCCCCCAGGTTAAACACCTGCTAGAACTTCCCTGATAATCTAAACCCAAACTCTCATCTCAGCTATGTAATCGAGATCGGTCTCTGACAACCACTGGAGATGCCCCTGGTCACTGTTTCCTAGCAATCTTCCAACGGGGGCAAGGCATGCAGAACACTGAGGGCATCCAAGAATAAAACCTGGGGATAACCAGGGTTTTATGAAATGGTTTTCCATGATGTGTACAAACCTGCCCCAGGAAATCCTCTCCATAGCTTGGTTGCTATGCGCAGGCTGCAACGCCAGGAGAAAGCTAGCCTTTGGGTTTTTTGTGAGAATTATAACACTGCCAACAATCTCTGTGGAATGGCTTTATTGATTTACCCCTCTGAGCAGTTGCATTTTTTTCACATTACAGTACGATAGTGTTTCAAAGCACTAAATTATACTGAATTTATGGAACAAGGAAACACCTCATTTATTCACTCATCACATAACACAGATGTCCTCAACAGACTTAGCAGAGAAAAGAAGCTAAGATTCAGATGAGGGTGGTGAGGCCCTGGCACAGGCTGCCCAGAGCAGCCGTGGCTGCCCCCTCCCTGGCAGTGCTCAAGGCCAGGCTGGATGGGGCTGGGAGCAACCTGCTCTGGTGGGAGATGTCCCTGCCCATGGATGGTCTTTAAGGTCGCTTCCAACCCAAACCATGCTATGACTCTATGTAGGGTGGGTTAGAAAGATTAAATATAGTTTAATGTGCTGTCTTCCAAAAGTAAGGAATTTTAGAGGTACAACTTCTTGTTTAGTGAAACCCATTTTCATGCTTTGTAGTATCTCACCTAAAAAGCACATAGCTCTTCTAAATTGCAATTTCTGTGCTGACCTTTGCCCTTAATTTGGACTACTTATTTACATCAAGTATCCTCTACCTATCTCCTACATCTGCTTCATTTCTGAACTCTGAAAAGGAAAATTGCATACTGATGTATGCAGTACGGGGAATAAACACGATGAATTAGAGGCTGTTGTGCAGTTGCAGGGCTACAATCTTCCCGGAACCATGGAGACGCGGTAGGATGGCTCCCATGACTGGAGTGTTGCAATGGGGAGATACAGGCTCTTGAGGAAGGACAGGATGCAGGATGGGAAGATGAGTAGGAGTCATCCCCTTTTACGTGAGAGTGCAGCGGGAGTGTATGGAGCTCTGCCTGGGGATGGACGAGGAGTCAACTGAGAGTTTATGGGTTAGGATTAAAGTGAGGACAGGTAAAGGTGACATTATAGTGGGTGTCTGCTATAGGCCACCTGACCAGGAAGAATGAGTGGCTTGGTCCATTTGCAGACAGATAAGACCAATCTCATGTTTGCAGGCCCTGGTCCTCATGCGGGACTTCCAACACCGTAATATCTGCTGAAGAGACAGCACAGTAAGACAGAAGCCATCTGGGAGGGTCCTGGATTGCGCTGATGATAATTTCTTCCTCCAAGTGATTAGAGGAGCCAACGAGGAGATGTGCTCTGTTGAATCTCTTACCAAAAAGGACGGGGCCATTAGGGATGTGAAGGTCAAAGGCAGCCTTGGCTGCAGTGACCATGAGACGGTGGAGTTCAGTACCATGAGGGCAGGGAGGAGGGTAAAAAGTAAGCTTACAACCCTGGACTTCAGCAGAGCAGATTTTGGCCTCTTTAAAAATCTGCTTGGAAGAGTCCCAAGGGATAAGGCCCTGGAGGGAAAAGGAGCACAAGAAAGTTGGTTAACATTCAAGGATCTGCTCCTCCAAGTTCAAGAGATTTCCATCCCAACAAATAGGAAGTCAGGCCAGGAGGCCTGACTGGATGAACAAGGGGCTCCTGTCCTAACTCAGACACAAAAAAGGAAGCCCACAGAGGGTAGAAGCAAGCATGGGTTACTCGTGAAGAATACAGAAACATTGTCTGAGCACCCAGGGATGAAGTTAGGAAAGCTAAAGCCCAGATGAAATTTAATCTGGCCAGGCATGTAAAAGACAACAAGAAGGGCCTCTGTAAGTACATAAGCTACAAAAGAAAGACTAGGGAAAATGTGGGCTTATTGCTTGGGAGTCCTGGTGGACACCAAGTTGACCATGAGCCAGCAACATGCCCTTGCAGCAAAGAAGGTTAATGGTATCCTGGGCTGCATTAGACAAAGTCTTGCCAGAGGCTTGAGGGAGGTGATCTTTCTCTGCTCAGCACTGGTGAGGCCGTACCCGGAGTACTGTGTCCAGTGCTGGGTTCCCCAGTACAAGAGAGACACAGACATACTGGAGAGAGTTCAATGAAGGGCCACAAAGATGATGAAGGGATTGGAACATCTCTCTTATGAGGAAAGGCTGAGAGAGCTGGGACTGTTCACCCCGTTGAAGAAAAAGCTCAGGAGGAAACTTGTTAACGTATAAAAATACCTGGAATGAGGTTGCAAAGAGGATGGAGCCAGGCTCTTTTCAGTGGTTCCCAGCGACAGGAGAGGCAATGGGCACAAACTGAAGCACAGGAGGTGTCCTCTGAGGCAACACTTTAACAATGACTGAGCACTGGCACAAGTTGCAAAGTGAGGTTGTGGAGCCTCCATCCTTGAAGATACTCAAAAGCCATCTGGACATGGTCCTGGGCAACTGGCTCTAGGTGGCCCTGCTTGAGCTGGGGAGGATTGGACAAGATGACCTCCAGAGGTCCCTTCCAACCTTAACCCTTCTCCAGTTCTGTGATTCTGTGAAAAAGCAAAAGAACAAGTGTGAAAAAGCAAAAGAACAAGTGTGAAAAAGGACTGTCTGAAGAAAAAGAACAGTAAAAGAGGAAAAGAAGCAGAACAATAGACTGGCTTAGTCAGAGCATGGACTAAACTCTGTCCTTCAGCAATGAACATGCTAAGTTTGAATGAAAAGGAAAGTGTCAAGGAGCCTGCCTACATCACACTGTGAAGCAGTAAAGTGCAAAACGGCCTGACCGCTTGTCCTGTCTACATGCATGGTTGATGAGATGATGACCCTGGGACACTTTAGAAGGAATTATCATCAGGTTTGCCATTTTAATATTCCTCCAAGATTTCTGCTCATAGGACAAATTCAAGGTGGACTATAAAAGCCAGGAAGTGTGCAGTCTGACCGCCTCTAAAAGAAGAAACTCCAGGCCTCTTCAAGGACTTCTCCGTGTCCATCATCAGAGTGAGCCTGCAGGTCAGCTGCATAAAACCCTGCCCTTGCTCAGTCCTGCTGCCTATGTCCTGCTCTTTCTCACTAAGAATCTGGCTGACAGGCACCCTGCTTATTTCCTTATCCTGTTTTGGGTCAACCCAACCAGATACAAGGGTGAGGGCATTTTGGGACTACTGTCACTTCCTTCGAAAGGCCTCTGATGGGGGTAGGAATGAAGGCAAGGATCAGCATTTCAGAAGGAGTGATCTTCTCTTTCCTTTCATATGTTTTACCCCAAATCCATCCCTTCTGACTTTCAGAAGCAAGAAAGGACTGGGTCTAATTTAAGAGTGTAAAGCCAAGGGAGATCATTAGACCTGGTGGTTGAACGTTCTGCACAGCAGAGGCCATAATGCCCTCCCCACCTCCACCCAGCAAATCACTGCGCCAAACCAAGAACTTAAGCTTACGCTGAGAAGTTTTGTACAGGGCTGGCTTTTGCCTTTATGGTGTTGCTTACTTTAGAACTACTGTTACAGATGAACTTAATATACAGTTAGTCTGATAATAAGGCTCAATCATCTAGGTCACTGATTTAAGCAGGACTTTGGCTACATGTAGAAATCCTACAAGTTTCCAGATTGACTCATTCTTTGCTCTCAATTTTATTCAATTGGAGATCCTGCCTTTGTTAGAACTCATCACCCACATATTTTTATGGTAGTAATTTATTTTTAGTTATCCAGTGGATGGTATGGGGCAAAATACAGCATCTGCACCACCTGGACTGAGGAAATCATTGTGATGGCCTTTAATGGTGATGGCTCAAATGCCCTGCAGGTTCCGTGGAGCAGCTTGAGTTTGCTTCATATCCCTACATGCTGGGCCAGCCCTTCGGTTTTATATCATTGCCATATATTTTCCTTCCCTGATGGTCATTCCGCCAAGCTGCTCAGAGAGGCACAACTTTGCTATGTAACGCTTGTGGCCAACAAAAATTAATATCATTAGGCTTCCCAGCGTTGTGCTTCCTGCACTGTTACGTGTTCACTACTTTACAGAGCATGACCTACCATGCTTCCTGCTTCTGTAGATGTGGAAATGATTCCTTTAAATGTCCTCCCCTTATAAAAGTGGATGACTCCACTGTATTTATTTCCATTGTAAATATGTACCTCATTATGTAATATCAACTCTTGTGAAGTTATTATTCCGTTATATTAGTTTTATATAAATTTAAGTTCCTCCTCACTTCCACTGCAGCGAGGTGATCAATGCAGTACATGACAATTTTATTACATCAGTGTATTCCTTTCCTTTATAAAAGTAAATCACTCTAGCAGCTTCACTCCCCCAGAAGAATGTACCCATAGATCACTGCATTATGTTAACTCCCTGCATAAATAAAGACTGCATCATTTCGCTCACTTACTCTACAGGTAAATGTGAAAATATTCTCCTTTACCATATATACAGGCTAATAAGGCAGTGGAATGTGCTTATTTCTTCATAGCAGAATAATGATTCCCTAGAGAGCTGCAGCTAGTTTTTGCAGGACTTTGGACAAAACATACATGTACGCTCTGCAGCTCCTCTCTCTCTCTTTCCCCGCTTTTGCTGTCTTTCTCTTTTTGTAAAAAAAAATTCTCTCCTTAGCTTTCCCTTGCCGGTCCCCTCATTGTGTTTGCTTGTTCGGTTTCGTTCATCTCACAGTTTCGTTGAGAATTTAAATGAGGGCTGAGAATGACAGCTGAAATGGGGATCTGGACCTGAAAAACACCTTTCCTGCCATCTCCGAGCTGGCCCCTTGTTTTCATTTACATTCCCGGTCCTGTTTGAGCGGGCTCAGGGATGGCACTTGCTGAGGAGTCAGCCGTCCGTGCTGCACTGTGCTCCACCGCACGTGAGTCGCACCCTTCCCGTCCCTTCGCTGCTGCTCCTCCGTGTCAGTGGATGTGTCCAGTCCTCCACAGCGCACCACAAAAAGGGAAGCAGATGAAAGCATATTACTCTACTTAAATCTTGCCTTTCCTTTCTACCTCTCTGCCTGCTTCTCCAAGCCTTCCTTAAGCTCAGTCCAGTACAAGTACACTCCTAAATACAGCTTTCTGTTGTATAGACCTGGATCTGACTTAATATAGATCGATTAAATGTATTTCACATCCTCTTCCATAACCATAGAGCATCCTAATGTATGTGCTGACCTAAGGAGAGCCACAAACGACCAGCTGATTTCAAGACAGAATAAGGTGACACAAACCCTCTATTTAATTCTGGGAGGAAAGGGAGGGACATTTAATCATTTCAACAAGGTCTAACAGCATCAAAGGAAAAACAGCTATAAAAGGGTTAAAAGTAAGCAACCAAAGAGAAGCATCAAAATCAAGGAACCAAACAACCCCCCCAGTCCTCACATGTCTCTCAAGGGCTGCACACAGTCTGCCCAGGATTTTTCTTTTTTTCCACGAGTTTACTACGTGCTCCCTTGTGTCTCCTTCCTGCTCCGTGAAAGGTCATATGGCAGCGTGATGCCATCTCTGCAGCTTCCCTCTTCTCCAAGTTTAGGTCCGCGATTTCAGCATGTTTCAGACACAGATTGTGCCGAATTTTCTGAGATCTGAGGAAATGTAATACTTGCATTTCTTTATATTTTTGAAACTCTCAGGGAAAGGTCTGCTCTGTTGCAAATTCTTCCAGCATTTCCAGTACAAATACTGACCTATGCTTTTGCTGATTACAACAGGAGGATTACAGTCGCTTGTACTGTGTTTGGTTTAGCTTTGTTCACGCTGTTGCTGTTTGACAGTGCGACATTCCTACACTTGAAATTCCGACAATCTTTTTGTTTGTTTGTTTTTAGCCCTTAGCAATCCCTCACACGTTGAGGTAAAAGGTACAGGATTAGCATTTTATTCTCTTCAGACAAGTACCACAGAGTCTGCGGAAGAGGAATATATTCACAGGAAGACATCAGTCAGAGCAGCCAAACTTTCAGAACGCTTTGCAGCAGTGTTGATGAAAATGCACTACAACTGGGAAGGGTTTCTTCTGATCGCCTTCCCTTAAAGCCTGTATGTGTACAGAATCAACAGGCAACCTGTGGGAAGCCAGAAGCATTCCCGTCCCTTTAGCCATCTAACAAGGCAGCGGGCACAGAAGAGGGTCCTAAACAGCACTTGAAGCCTGCTACCTGTTCTGTTTCTAGCACCGTTGGCAACTGATTAATTTTTAAGCAGGCACTTCTGTTGGTGGGCGATCTCTGCCTTCCCCGTTCGCGCCACGACAGAACAACTAGACAAACAAACAAACAAACCCCACCAAGAAATGCAGGCAAGGACCCCACCTGGGGGGTGTTGTGGGTTTTCAGCCAAGCGATCTGCCTTGTGCTGGGTTTGCCGGGCAGCGTTCTGCCTAACACGCACAGTAGAAGGTACCGAGGCTGAGCCGTCCCTGCAAGCGGCACGGGAAGAGCGCTCGCGTGCAAGGTGCGCCAAAGCGTCGCGCAGGAACCAGAGCCCCCGAAAGCCGCTGCTCCCCCGACCCGGATCCCCCCCTGGATCTGTGCGCAGTGCGAAAGGGAGCAGAGAGGGGAAGGTGGAGAACCAAACCAGAAAGGTCCGTGTGGCTTTGTCTGGAGAGGGAGTTAAAAAACCAAACAGAAACCAACAACCTCCGAAAGACAAACATTCTACTAAAAAACTACAAGGCAAGTTCAAGCATTGGGGCCCTCACAGTAGGAAACTGGTCACATGGGTAACATCATGAAATTTTACTGCAAAATATCCTTTTATTTTCTTATTTGAAAAGACAAATTATTAGCATTTTTAAACAATTTCAATATGTTTAATGGCTGAAAGTTAAGCTCAAACTGTTCCGCTTACTGAATAAAGTGCTAGGTCTGTAAACAGGAATCTTAAGTTACCCCAAGAGTACACTCATTTTAAATTTTACTTGAAAGCGGGATGTACGTTTATTACAATTTCAAACAAAATGCTAATGCCATTAAACAAATGAGGTTTAGGCAAATTAACTGCATTTTAATATTCTGAAAGCCTATGATATAGGACATTGTGTTACGAAACATTGGCTAGAAGTATCAGTTGCAAGTGGGATTTTCATTGCTGTGAATCTCAGGAGAATATTTGTAATTAGTATCATTTGCCTAATACTTCAGGTTAATTAGAATATTTAATTGAATAGCTGTAATCTTCAGAGATGACTATATTATGATCAAATTAGTACCATCACAGCACACGCTGATCACTGCTGCAGCCTGCCTCACTTCTGCTAGCTATTCAGCCCTCTGGAGCGTTCAGCAACATAAGAAAAAATCTGTTTCTTACACTTTTGAATTTTAATGATCCATTTGAACTCTGCCATCAACATTTAATTATTCTAGAAAAAAAAAAGTCCCAACCATGGCTCCCATATGGCATGTTGGCAAATACACTTGCCCACATTGGAGTCTGCACCTCTCCAGCAGCTCTGTGAAGAGATTTAGCTTTTTTTTTTTTTTTTTTTTGAATGCAAGAAGGCCTTTTTTAATAGTGTTTGCAAATACAGACCATATGAAGCTTCACAGAAAAGGTTACTAGGATACTATTGAAACACTATTAGGAACAGATGAATTGATTTTTAGAATGTTACAATGGATTTAATCCTGTAATGTCTACTACTGGACTTTTGTATTGTGTCCAAAAGGTTTGAAGGAGTCAGGTGCCTCTGTAACTAAACCTTGTTAGCTAGAAATGCAATTAATTTTGGGGGGAGAAGGGTAAAGGAGCAGAGGTAGAACGGATGGCGTGTGCATACTAAAGTCTTTGCAGCCAAATCACAGATGCCGAGTTCCTGACCTAACCAGTTGCTGCTGTTTCTTCTTCTATAAATACATATATTTAGCAGCTGCAGATATTCTAGGGGTTAAACATTCACCACTGTGGAAGCACTAGGGCCGAAATCCTGTTACACTAAACGAGCTAGATCCCCCCCCACCCCACTCCTCTCTCGTCGCATAAGGGTATCACCAGAAAAAAATAATGTCAAGAGAGTGAACTGGGCATGCTACAAAGGACCCTGTTTATATAGAGGGGTCCCAAGGCTCAGAAAATCTTTCCTCCTTCTCCCCCCCCACCCCAAGCTGCTTCAGGATATGCAGCTGAAGAGGTCAGTTCTGTACAATTCGGTACAAACAGCGACGCAGAAACTGATAATGGCTTTAAAATCCAGAGTGCCCTTTTGAAATTGATGCTATGCTGCAAATTTGTCCACAGTGAATCATAATAATCTCAGGGCGGGGGGAAAAGGGAGAGTGACCAGGTTTAAGGGAAATGCTCTAACCTGCTGCCTGCAACTGAAAAGGAGAAGAGAAACATTTCCAGTTTTCCATTTGGCAGAAATAGATGGCTACATGATACTACTTCAGCGTGGAGGCACAGAAACGCTGAGACCTCAGGCTCGAATCTCAGGCGTTGCTGGCGCACAGAAGACAGCACACTAACAAAATCTTCACAGTTCTTTGCAGGACCATCTCACCTGTTGACACAGGAATGCAGAAAAGAAGCTCACAAATGTTTCAGGGAGCTAAGCTGTGCACAAGGCAGTGTAAGTAAATCCTGCACAAAAAAAGTTTTATCGCTTCCAGTAGGAAGGTAGGTAAAGTTAGCACAATCACTTCTAAAAATAAAATAGAAACAATTCTCGAGAATGCTCTTTGAAAACACTCTCCATTCTGGTAAGGAGCACGTCTTTGCTTTGAAATTTTGAATGGATTTTGGTTTACTACATTGTAAGCACCATATTTTCTTTATGCACTTATAAATGTTTATTTATGCACTTACAAATAGTCATCCATCTATTGAAAAATTGTAAAAAATTCAAAAATGTTCAGTTTCATTATGAAAAACATTTACATTTCTCTCATCCCCTCTCAGAAAATTTGCCTGGTTTCAAGTTTGTTGTGAGGTATGAAAATCCTTGAATCACGGATAGTTTAGGATTCTGTTAAAAATATGTTTCTCACCTTTGGTGTCCAACAGACGTTTCACTCATCCTCTGTAAAAATCAATGAGATATAAAAAGGCAGTCCTGTCAAATCATGTCCATTAAAAGGAAAAATATAAAAGCTGCAAATCTTGCAATTAAAAATGAATGTTAAGGTTTTACTCACCTCTTTCATTTCTGGTCTTTAAAAACTAAGCAGGAAAAGATGTTTAATTTTCAGAAAAGGAAAAGGTTTCTGTCTGGGCTAAATTTATCTTCTAATAAAGAATGACAACAATATTAGCCAGTATTAGACAATAATATAGTCTTCCTTAAAACCAAAATACATTGAAACAGGGCAAAGAAAGAAGTTGTAATTCTAGGAAGAATGCTTTATTATCTAAGCTTTTATTTTCATCCACCTCCCAAATGATGATTTAATATCCATTCTTAATATGCAGTTTAAAAAGCACCTTGAGAATTCACTTTAATGGCTAGTGTACTACATAATCGTGGGCTTTCTTGTAAGAAAGCTTGCAAAATTGCTGATTACAGGAAGACATGAAGAGTGTTGTAAGTACCCAGACCTATATATTGTGCTGCCATGAAAAATGGTCTTAAAAACCTCTGCACAAAACCTGCTTTAATGTTCTGGATCTAATGCTGTATTATCTTTTTCTTTTTTTTTTTTTTTTTTAAATATATATGTATCTTAAAATATATATTTACTTCTGCATTTTGCAAGCATCTGCTACCAGCAGCCATAAGCAATCACTAATCTTGAATAGCAGCATTGTGATGTACTGTTTCCTTCATAGAGGTGCTCCCTGAACATGAAAAACTCCTTTAGAATTAAAAAATCTGCTCCACTAATTGTAGAACAAATTTTCAACAGCCCTCTTTGAGAATCCCAGCTCTAAGTATTCTCCCATCTATTAAACAGATGGCAGATAAGATTGTAAACATATTTGCTTCATATTGAATAGATAGTTTCTGGCATAATACTAATTAACAAATTAAATGACTGACTTTCTGCATCACATTAGAGTTAAAACCACTTTGTAAGTTTGTCTTTGGTAGTTATTTACTTTGACAATAGCGTGCAGTGAAAAACTGTTAAATGTTTTCTTAGCAACATTATGCATTGAGTAGTTTTCTTTTTTAAAACTCTATATTTTATTATAATTCATTTGACTTTCATTACAGTCACTCATTACAAAATGTATGTGCATTTAATCCATTTCCAAGGGCTGCATATTTTTCCAATCCCATTCTGTATCACAATGATAATGTCTTTGGTCTATGCAAGTATGCATGAAATTTAGGCATTGTCTTTACTCATTTTCTGATAGTTGAGCATGGGCTGTTCTGAAAGGAGGAAAGCTAACAAAATGCTAACAGTGTCAGATAAGAATATGGAGAAGGTTTCATTTGCCTCCCCTTAAAGAATTTGCATCTTGACTATCTGTTTCATTATAAGGACAAATAGGATCATCTCCATGATGATGGCATGCTATGCTACGATGTGGGATTAATTCGTATCTTCTTTGTTCTCCTCATTAATTCTCGTAGAGAGCTGGTCACACCAGAAATTCTAATTCCGAATTTTCTTTCCACTAGGCTATCATCAAAGCAGAGAAAACCACTACATTTCGCTTTTTGGTTTTGGAAATACTAGCATGAAGAAGGGTTTGCTTTCAAAAACAGGCTTCTCATCTGTTGGTGAAAATAATATTTTCATGATCCAATTGTAAATATACTCCAAACAGTTGCATAACTCAAAAATAATGGCAAATTTAAAACTTACTTTCAGCTGAATTTGCTGGTGTCTCTGTCTTCAAACAGAACAAACCAAATACCTGAAACAAAATCTAACTTTGGAACTCACAATAAAATTTCTTCAAGAACACAGCTGTAAATGCTGAAACAGGTCAAATTCATTTAATTTCCTTTAGAAGTATAATAAAAGTAAACAGTTATATGAATAAGGTGATTAATTCATATACGTTACAGCTGATGCCCAATGTTATTCAAAGATTAAAATACACCATAGAAGGCAAAGATGACAGACACCTCTTCCCCCCGGCTCTCCCTCCCCTCTTCACAGCAGCTAGCAGTAGGAAAAAACAGGGGCGTTTTTTTCAAATAACCAGAGCATGTTGGTAGTGGTATTGAGAAGCATCAATTCCTCAAATCCAAAACTCCTTCCAGAAAAGGCTTGGTATCATTTTAAAAAAGCAAAATTAAAGGAACATATATGTACACATAAAGTGAGATATATAACTGTGAGAAGGCTTTGAAATTATTAGCATTGTTTTCTTCTGTCATTTTCAAAAATATATACCTCTTATTTTGACATGTAAATTCAGTCAAAATATACCTGAAAATGGCCAAAATAAAAGTGAAAGCTTTGAAAATGATTGGAAAAAATACTCAAGTCGGCTCTTATCTAAAGTTGATTTTTTTTCATGACCTATTTTTGACAATTCAACTTCTTATCCTGTCTGGGTATGACAAAACTGAAATCTGAGCAAGTCTCACTCACCAGAGAACTGTTTTGTCACTCGCTGTGGTTATTAGTTATATTATGGGGAATAATATTTTATATTTCATGTTAATATTTACGATTATTTCACATTATATTTACTAATCCAGTTGTTCCAAGTACATCATGATGCATTTTGAGCTTTAGAGTGATCTTTGTTCTCTTCTGTAACATGCTAGGAAAAAATAAAAGCTGAAATTTCTCAAACAATTTAATAGTTTTGGCCAAACATCTTCCAGTTGGATCATTAACTGTGTTTTCAATGACCAGATATATCTCCCAAGAAGAACCACAAATTTATTACCTACAACTACAGCCCTGATTTTGCTATTGGTGGGCTTAAACTAAGCGTTGTGAATCATCCTATTTGACTTTCCTACTGGAAAAGATACCAAGCACGTGCCTATTTCTCCTGTAGTGCAGAACATAGTATTGCATTGGCTTATCCACCACATCAATAGAGTTTTCCTAAAAAATTATGAAACGGATGAAGTCAGGAAAAAATCATTTCATCTGGCTGTGGGATAAATTCATAGCCATTAGAAAGTTCTGTAGTCATGTGGTGTGGTCTTCCTCTGACAGTGACTTTGCATACATAGTGTGGCACCATCGCAGGGGCATTTTACCTGTGTTTAGAGAGCAACCCGGCTGAATTAAGTAGCATTCTTCTTATTTGGGGCTGCTTAATCTGGTACACTTGTGCATCAGTATAACTGTATTGCTCCACATTCTCCAGGTTGATGCAAAACGTAGTCTACCTCAGGAACACAAAACCATGACCTGATTTGAAAACGGTCTTTTTTCACCCTATATTGCCTTAATCCCTCACACATGCAGCTTCTTGAGGTGCACTGAATACACCTTATAGCATTTCAGAATCAAATGCTCAACGTCTGAACAGTTATGTGTGAAAAAATGATTTATGTTTTGATCTTTAAGTATAATCTAGGTTGGAAACCTAAATACCTCCACGTCTGGAGATATCTAGTCCACCCTCCTGCTCAAAGCAGGGCTAATGTCCAAATTATATCTTATTTGCCATGGCCTCATACAATCAAGTTTCAACTGTCTCTAAGATGAAGCTTTCATAACTTCCCAGGGCAACCTGTGCCATTGCTTAACCCCTCTCACAGTGTGGAGGTGTTTCCTTTTGTCTAAATGGAATTAGAGTTGCTGACTATGCTTTTGCTAATGCAGCCCAGTATGTTATGGGCCTCTTCCCTGCCTTGAGAAAAGAAAACACGTTCAGTTTGCTGCTAAGGACCTTCAAATCCTTTTCTGCAAAACTGTTTTCTAGCAGCTTGTACCCTGCACTTAGTGCAGGATGGAGTTAGTCTTTCTCAGGTGCAGGACTTTCTCTTTTTGAACTTCATCCAGTTCATGTAAGCTCCATTCTTCCATCTTGTCCCAGTCTGTCTTGAAGGCAGTTCTGTCCTTCAGTCATCCGCTACTTTCTGTTATTTGAAGCCTTTTATGAAGTTTCTAAGGGTGTATTCTGTCCTGTTGCCCAGGTCACAGGCGAAGGTATTAAACAGCATCAGTCCCAGTACTGATGCCTGAGGAACATCACTACTAACCAGACACCAATGATACTCTGAATCATTGACCAATATCTTCTGATCCTGATGACTGAGCCAGTTTTCCATGACCCCATGCCCTTACACTCTGTTACCTCCCCAGTTCAGGAGACCATGTCAAAAGCCTAGCTAAATTCAAGATAAACAACTAACACTTCCTTCCCCTTATCAACAGATCCAGTCAGAGAAGGCAACCAGGTTGGTCAAGTACCATCTGTCTGCACTAACAAATGCTGACTGCTTCATTGTCCTTCAGGTGCCTGAACGCAACTGTCACGAGAACTTTCACCATCATCTTTCCAGAACTAAGACTTTATGGCCTTCCATCCCCTGGATTTGCCTTTCTGCCTTAAAGGTGGATGTAACATTTACCTTTTTCCTACCTAAAGCCACAGCCTCTCAGTAGCAATGGAGAATGACTTTACAATGACATTGGGAAGCTGTTCAGCACTGCTGAATGCACCTCATCCACTCCTGTGGATATGTCTGACTTACAGAGTCGTCCTAGACTTGGTCATACTCTACTCCAGATAGAAGTTCTCTCTCTTGAACTCTGCCACTGGAGACGTGAGAGGCCTAAAAGCAGATGTAACCATCCCAAGGCACAGACGAATTCTCATTTTTTCCCCTGTGACACATCTCTTCCGTGACTCTCCACATTCTTTAGTGGACCCACGTTTTCCTTAGTCTCCTGATGTACCTAGAGAAGCCCATTCTGTTTCCAGTTCCAACTCCAGCCAAGGTATGGCCATCCAAAACAGATTGGTGCAATTGCTAGGTAGCTTGTCCCTGCTTCTACCGTCCATACACATCTGAATTCAGCTAAGAATTTCTGAATAAAAAAATAGTCCATAGCCTACAAGAAGGAAAGAAAAAGATAAAAACATTATTTTTTTAAGTAACGTAGGTATTTTTGGGTCTGGCTTCTGTAGTTTTCAGGTGCCAGCTTGAAGCCTTTGATAAGTCTTCGTTTGGTCAATGCAATTTGTACTGTCTCACTTAAAGTAATTGTTTATTTGCACCTTTTAAGATAAGGTTAGTCAATGAGAAAAACCGAATTTAGTTTATTGTCAAACAGTTCTAAGGCACAGACTGGAATGACCAGGTGGTAAAACTAGCACAGAACTTAAGCAGAAATTCCTGTCTTGTATGGGTTATGTGTTTCTGTTCAGAATTAATTCAAGCCTCTATATAGACTATATAAGCTTGTATGAGTTTATAATATACAAACGAAAAAAGTCTGATGTGTGGCTGAAGAAAAATTAAAGACAAATTCCTGGTATGCATTAAAATACATCTCCTAACAGTCTGTTAGTTAAAATCCCCCACTTTTTGTTTTATCTTTTGCTTACAGTTAATTTTTTTGTTATAAGTTATGACTGGAGGCTTGTACAAAATAACGTAAAATTCAGGTGCTAGATTACTAACATTGTGGAACACAGGCTGTCTTACATCAGATGGAAATGACTCTGATGACTTGTGCCTACCTTATTCCCACTATGAATAACGTTTGACATGCAAAAATGATTAAAATACTGAAGGCTCGTGATTCAGTTTGCAACACTACGCACTGAAAACACAGGAGACAAGAGCATCTCTTGCTGACAAGATTTTACGCTCTTTCAGTTGCTTGTACGTAGAGTAGCATATTCTTCAACTGTGTGATCATGTACTGTTTTTCTATAAGACCTAGAATAAGCAATGCTCAAACAATGAGAAAATACTCAATATATTTCTTCCCTGTCTGTATACAACTCCCAAACGTTATTGCATATGTCACCTCTGAAGATAGAATTACTTATTACCTCTAGATTTTCTCATACCAATGGTATATGAATTGTTCTTTGAGATTCATTAACCTCTTGCGAGATACATTCTCTACTATTTCCATTCTACGTATAGATAGCTAATGCTCAATAAGACTAAGTTGCAGCATGATATTATCAACTGATTGTAGTGTCTTGATTTAAGATGCAGAGCACCTAAAATTATCAGTTCTAGGCACAGAGGCATTCCAGTCCCATTATTCACAGTTTCAAGTTGCCCTCTGAAAAGAAGGAAAATACCTTTAACATCTGTCTCCTTAGAAAATGTATTTCAAGTGACTTGGCTTGCATCATGTGAAAACTGGAGCAGTAATACCTATATGGTAGTACTTTGTTTACTCATAAAGGCTAGTCATCTCATCTAGAAATATCAGGTGTGAAAAGACAGCTTTTTCCATCACATTCTCCTGGTTCAGAAGGCCGAGGTCCAGAACAAAGAGCAATTAATGACTGCACCAAGTTCTCACACGTGTGAGGAAGCTGAATTATATCTGCACAGACAGCCATTAGTTCTGAGTTTTACTTCTTTGAAAAGCATACGTTGAAAACTTCATAGTATCTCAAGCGGATTGTATGTGAAACAAAAGCAAAACATTCTGTCTTGTGCTACTGTAACAAAGCACTGATCTTCAGCAGGACACAATTTCTACATCCACGGCATCTAAGTTACAGGCATTAGTAAAAATTTCTCAATAAAGATTGTTTATTTGGATTAGCAGTAGAGAAGGACTGGTTTCTTGAGAATATTTGTGGTGAGATGATGTGACTCAGACAGCTCCCACTTTGTTTTCTTGTGGATCTGGAAATGAGGTGTAGAGATGAATTGTCCCACCTGTCCTTGAAGTGTGATCTCTTTTGTCTCATCCGTCTGACCTGTCCTTTCCACGCTTCTTGTATCTGTCAGTCATTCCTCACCCTATTTTTCACTCACATTTAGTCAATCTCAGGCTTCATGCTCTTCATCCCCATGTAGGTCTCTTTCCCAAACAGGCCTCTTTGCATTCCTTCAAGTTATTCCATTCAGTGTGTTATCCCATAACCCGCCTGCTCCTTCTTCTATTCATTGAGCAAACTTCCCGGCCACATCTCTGCCACATCATTCTTTCCTCACTGGCTTCCTCCCTTATGCAAATATCATCCTCTCCCTCAAATTGATTATCCCAGAGTCTACCAGGTCCATGCCAGTCATCCCATTTATTGCTGGCATAGGATAAAGGCACCTAATCCTGAAGCCCAGTGCCCTTAGATAGCCCTTGCTTCTACCAGCCCCCACACTAAAATTTGCAGCTTCACTTTGAAAGCTTGCATGCAACTTCTATGCTGAAAACTTGAAAATACAGTGTTTGTGGTCAAGTTTAATTATTATTAAAAAAGTACATGGGGTAACGTACTGTATACTATATATTGATCCACCTCTTTGTATTAATGATGCTAATCTAACAAAGCAATTATAAATGTGCTTAACTCTCAGAATTCCAGACTCAGTACAAGTAGCCAGCTGATGTCAATGGTATATAATATTTCTGTTCAGATGTTCAGCTGTGAAATACTTAAAATAGAGCTTTTCAGAAACGTTTTTTAATGTTAAAATAAGCTTGACAGAATTTTCAGTCCATTATACCAGTTTACAAGAAATTTATTTATCATGGAGTTCAAAGGAAGTTTTAATATAAATATATATACATACATATATATTAAAAACTTCTTTGCATCTATGTATATATTTTCTGTTTGTGTACATGTGGTCGTAAAGCATCACACAAGCTATTAGTTCACTGAAAAGCATGTTTCCAAAAAGAACAGCTTAAAAATGCGGCAGGTAAATAATATAAACTTTTTGCCGATACGTATATTAAGTCCAGACAAAACCAGAAAAAGACCATGCAGATTCGGAGTCATTTCTGATGACTGAAATGTGTTGTTTAAAACAAGTAAGACACATATCGAGGTTGTTCTGATACATCTGGACCTTGTTTAAATGCTGACCACATGAAATGTTTTTCAGGGAGGAACTGCAGCCCAAACTCTCAAGTGAGCTCAAGCGATCAGCTCAGGCCAGTTTCCAGAAGATTGCAGCGTGGTGGATGTTTAGCTCTGAACAAACTTCTGCATCTTTCAAGGTTTTTCTGTCAGTCTTGTAGCATGAATAGTTTTAGCGGTTTCCATAAAGGCAGATCTCGTGGCAGACAAGTTGCTGGGAGACTGTAGGAAAGCAGGACTCTTTTGAGGATAGCTTCAGCTGCATTCTTTTGATAGCCAGATCTGCCGTGATCCTGATCCAGGTCATGCAACCAAGTAATCATTGATTGCTCCACCACTTCTGTGTTCATCTTTTTTTTTTTTTTTTTTTTGAGTTGCTTCAGCCACTGCTCTTCACTCACCTCTATAACATACCTAGTCAAAGACAGGAAAAAAATTCTTGGCAAGATTCCTTGGCTCTTTTCAGCTTCTAAGTACCTTTGCAAATCTGTCTGTCAGGCCTCAGCGATGCAAAACATACAGTATGAACAGGCCTGTTTATTTTCAGTGCAATATTAAAGCTCGGGTTTAAGTCTCAGTGACGTTAATCATAGGCATAAATGCACTGGATGGACAGGAACGGATTGGTGAATTGTGTGAAATACATTTTGGTAATGAATCTCGTCATGCTATTGCTCACCACATCTGGGAGGGAGTCAACGGGTAGGTAAGATTGTTCAACTGAGGCAGAGTTTTGACTCGTTACCTTCTTGCAGAAAGCACTTGTCTTTCTCCTTGTATCGTTCCATTTACACAGAACTGAGTATCCAAACATGGAGCAACCAGTGACACCGTAAGGCTTCCCCAGAGAGGGGAGCGAATTCAACAGTCTTTCAGCTATGGTCACTGTTAGGAGGTGAAGGACCTTTCAAGGACATTCCTTTTGTTTCTTTCCCCCACACCCCACCCCTTTATCTCTAGGTCAAAAATATCAAGCACTGATTCCCTTTCCAGAGCTATAACATACAACATTTCCCATCACGTTTAATGAATATGGGAGATATGATTTATAGTTCCGTATATCAACAAATAATATTTGTTTATGTTAATGTAAATAGCAGTCATCTATTAATATATTAATGACTTTTAAAAACTCAGTACTTATATCTAAACTAAGAATTAGACAACTCAGTAAAGCCTATCTCTTAAAAGAGGCTTATAAGCTGAATAAAACCCACATTAGTCTAAGGAAAATAGAAGATATTTACTCAGTATTGTGTGTCATCTGTTCTTATGATTTTCAGTGTAAAGAAATAAGACTATTTATGGCATATTTTATTGTGACATAGACGTGACAAAGTAACAAAATCTATGTGACACAAGATAAACAAACTGTAAAGGAATGTAGAAGTTTTGATATTTAAAACATTGCATAGTCAGTTTCCAAGTTTGGAAATGTCTTGCTCAATATCACAAACACAGAATTCTTTATTTTAAAATAAAATACATTTTGGAATATAAAGGCCCAGGAACTGCAAATCTTGTGTTGCAAATTGATCTTTTGTTCACATAAATAGGAGAGGTCTCCATTTTTTGTCCATTCAGTATATCAGAGAAAGGGAAAGTATGCCTGTACGAAAAATACATTCACACATTGCCCACCCAGACAGAACTAGGCATTGCTGCTGAGCAAACAGCAAAGTTTCACATTAATTTCATTGTGCTTTGGATTTCATGCTTTATACATAAAATAATTTTGTGTATGGATATTGGAGAGGAAATTCTTTACAGTCTTTAGAAATTATAAAGAAAACCTTTAGTAAGAGCCAGAGGCTGTGAGAATGAGATGTGGTGGAGGAACCTGGCTTTTCATAGGCTTACAGTACTTTACAGCACCACTGACAGTTGGTTTCTGCATGAGGAGTACGTGGTGCCACACTGGGCTTGTTGACTCCCTGTATCTGTACACAGAACTAAATCTGTTCTCAAGGAAACACCCCTCCTGTTTCTGCAGTTTAGAAAAGTCTGAAAGAGTGTTTGAGAATAAAAGTGAGGCTCTGCAACTTGTGCAGTCCTTCCTTCATCAGGCTGAAAATAGTTCCAGCTTCGCCAAAATTTCTCTTGGATACCTGAAGAAGAGTCCAAACTTTGAGCAGACGAGTGTGGGGTTTAGGAATGGTTAAAGACAGTAAGAAACAGATTGACTCCTGTCACTGGAGTCATGGAAATGAATCCTGCACGCTTTGGAATAACAAGGGAAATTGTGAGCGCTCAAGAAACAAGTTAGTTTTGAATATGAACAAGGTGTTCCTGTGCGGTGCTGTCTTCATGCTCTGAGCTGGGTAAATGCGAGCTGCCCTCAGCACCTGCATGGAAGCTATGCAGAAGCCATGAAAAATGGGATGCATTTGGCTCAAGCACTACCTGATCAAATGCTTCCACGTCAGAAATGCCTTGAATTTGGACATAGGAAATTATACCTGCATAACTACAGGCATAATTTTATTTGTTTGTTTGTTTGTTTATTCCTTCCCCAGCCTAGTTAACATTCCTGCAGTTGCCGCTATGTTACAAGAAGGGAAGATACCCCCTGCACAGGAGCAGCTGAAGACATGATGTACAGAACGAGTACAGAACATGACTGTCTTCCTTTAGAAAACCAGTGGGAATGCTATCTCCAGTCAGAACCTCCTATTTCATATCTAGAAAAACAAATGCTTTTCTTTCCTAGTGAGAACTTTATCACTACTTGGCTGCTGTACAAGGTGTGTAGTTGTTGCCAGCCTTTAGCTCATCAATACACATCCATGTCTTCCACAATAATAATAACAACTCTTCTTCCTCTTGATGTATGGAGAGAAGACCCTTCTCAAAGCACAGAATGTCGCACAAAATAATAACAGAAAATATATGCAATATAAGAACAAGAATCTTCACGGTAATCATTATTACAAACACTTTATCCTATATTTACTTAATTTTTCATCAACTATCTGCTGTTTTATACTGCTTGTATATAGAGGTTTGATTTAATTTTGTAATATTACTAAAACTAGAAATAATGTTAGCGATGTAATTCCCAGGTTATACACCGTAGTGTTCATCTACGTGTAATTGCTTCTGCACCAGAGTAACTTTATGAATGCTAGCAGGCCTACTGTTATAAGCGTGCAAATTCCACGACAAAAGTCACTTTTAGGCTTATTTTTTGATAAATAAGGTACAACACCACCGTTTTAGACAACAAAAAAAAAAAAGAGATGCTTTGGGGAAGAGGCAAAGTTGATTATTTTTTGATTTGTTTGTTTCTTCCTAAAATTCTATTCAAGAGTACACTTTGTATGAGGGAATAAGACTTGACCTTTTGTGTAAAAATTATTCTCAAAAATGTATCTTTGATAGGATTAACCTATCCACATGAGAGTTTCCCATACGTAATTTTTGTGGCAGCATGTTAGGTTTAGTAGAGCTTATAAATCCTCCCCCAAGAGTTATAAAACTTTTAACACCATAAACCATGAGGTTGGACTGAGGACTCTGGCAACGAACACCAATGAATCAAGGATGAATATGGACACTGAATTTGTTTACACAGAAGGAAGGGGTCTGAAAAAGAGATGGGGGAAGAGAGTAAGTTCTGGTTTCCGTTTGTCAGTCCTGAGACCTCGTGTCGGTTCGCTCGTATGGTGGCCATACACAGAGAGGCTAAAAATAACAGCACAGTTAGTGCAGTAGTGTACCTAGGTCTTATTTATTCTCTTGACTCTGACATAGTACAGTAAATAACACAGGCTATCAAAAACAAAACAAAGAGTGTGAGTAACACCATTGGTTGAAAAATGTCAGCAGAACTCTTTGAAATACACTGATTTTGAGTCATACAAACTTTTTGCAGACTCAAAGCAGTGGTTTTCCCACTTCTAGATCAAGCCATTTCAGTTTGGTCCAAGGTTGGCTTGAAGTTCAGCTTTCCATGGAACCCAGGCTCCAGCCAGGCTCCACAATGTGGTGTGTAACTCTTTAGTTCAGCTGTCCACTCCCCATGTCCCCTAGGATAACCCCTCCTCCAGCCTCTGACCCACACTCGCCTCTCAGCCAGGAGAACTTCACGTTCCTCATTTTGTCTGAAACAACACATAAAGCAGTGCCTCCCCCAAAGCAAAGCCCGCCTCCTGGCCAGCTAGTGCAGACACACGCCAAAGTCATTCGTTATCTGTAGAAAACCGTGGGTCCGTTGGTACTCAATTAGCGATGTGTATTGCATCTCTGTCGAGCTGGTAAACATGTTTCCAGAAGGTAGAGGCTCTCCTGGATGAAGTGTTTCTTTTCCTGGATTTTTGCTGATTCCTTACGTGATTACAGCCATTCGACCGATTGACAGCTGTGTATCAGTTTGTACATATTCCACATGAAAAAACCAGCACCTGCTTCAGAAAAACTTGAAACGGGAACACTTACGTTTAACTGTGAAATTAATTTGAGAAAGAAGAGAAAGATACAATATAGCCAGGACATTTGTTGAAAACCCTCAGCTATGTGGTGGTTGCCTCAGATTTAGAATAAGGACTAAGATCCAGGAGTCCTCAAGGAACGTGCTACCCAAAGAAGTTCTGGGTTGCTCTTTCTTCCACCCCATGAATGTTAAATTACTTACACAAACTGTTCATAACAGGAGAAACTGAGCAGAGCAGGCTCATTGCGTATCACTCCTGGTATGTGCTTCCACCCATTGAGCATCCTCCTTTCCAGCACAGACAGCACTTTTTTTTAACTCACCTCTGGTAACTGGTAAATTCGCACAAAATGTATGAAACTAATCAACATTTTTCAACAGATTTTACTTTATGAGAAATACTTAACCTACCCAAAAACAATTTTTAAAAATGGCTGAGAAAACTGCAGGATTTGATCCCACGGGTGCCATCCAGGACTCAGAATTTACTCCATATTCCATCAAGATACGTGCAATCCTGAAAAAAACCCAGAAAAAATTTTCTTTCTTTTCAATTCTTCCATGGTGCCATGACCCCCTGTGTGAATATGGGAAAAAGTGTAAAATAAAAAGATATTTTTTATGTGAATACTTTGCTTAAAATAGACAATGAAATATTTTTAGAGAAAAGTTTAAATTTATATTATTAATTTTGCACTGTAGTTGTTCAAAGTGCTTTTTGTAGTCAATTAATATATAAAAATGAATTATTTATTTCAAAACACATACTGTTAGGCTTTTAATATTTCCCTGCACGGTCAAAGTCACTGCTTGCCACCCACAGCAAACGTTTCGCTCGCACCGCACTGAATGCACACCAGTCGGTGGAGACACCACGTCCATTTTCAAAGCCTTTGTTCTGGAAATATGCACCACGTCTGCTACTGCAATGTAATGCTTTCAGGCTATTTATGTGCTTTAGCTGAGTAGTACAGCTATAAACCTGTGTCTTATTTACAAAACAAAGCATCCATATCGTCTGATTTCAAAATTTATTCTCCCTGACTTGTATTTTAGAATAACAAGCAAGAGAGCGTTTCCTAGTCCTTTGTCAAACCATCTTCTTCCTCTAGAAGGTTTATTTGCCATTATTCAGAAGTAAATAACTTGCTCTTATTTATTTAATAATTATACCCAGCAACATTTTTCATAGAGTAACTAAATGATGTATTATACATCGTTATTCTTGAGAAGTGCTTTCAGCAGCAAAAAAATTTCAACTATGTCAGGTTTTACCAAAATGTCTAGAGAGTGAGGTGAGAACAGAAGGCTTTTTCTCATGAATTCAGAGATTTTGGAAATTTTAGCTAATTAGGTGACATATGCTGTGGTGATTCCTGTAATAATAACGTGTCAATTCACCTTGACTGCTATATTACATCAGTGAAAGTCTTTCTGAGATTTCGGCCAGTGTGTTGGAAGGATTCTGATGTTATACCTGACGTCTGTTACTGCTGCTTGTAAAATGCAGGTGCACAGGACACCCTTTCTCCGAAATTGAATCGAATCAGTCAGAGTATTACTGAACAGGACAACAAATATGCTGGTGCCATCTGAAATTATTGAAGGGTATGGTTTTTAAAATTATTTTTGAAATTTTTAATATACAGGTAGGCGTTATCTACAAACCAACCACCACCTACCTCCTAAATGATAAACATGGTTTCACTGAAAGCAAAATAGCAAAATGAGCTGAGAAGCTTGCAGCAGCTATGCCATGACTTTTTTATTAAATAACAATTCATAAATTAATCCAAATTAAGTTTAAAACCCCTCCTGTCATAGCAGCAAGCGCCTTCTTTTTTCTTCATGCAAAAGCAAAAAAAAATAAAAAATTCATCTTTAGAGACATCAGATATTCATATCCTACCCTCCAAATCATTTTACAAAAAAAGAAACAACCCACACCCCTACCTTTGATTTCTCAGGGAAGAATGCTTTTTAATCACTGAAAAATTCTTTTCACCTTCATGGAATGGGGAGAAAAACGATCACGAAAAGAACCAACCTCGGGTGAGTTCCAAAACATTTTTTCTTTTGGGGAGAGAGTAATTTGGGAGGAATGCCATCCTTATTGGTTTCCCCAGAATTGCTATTATATTTATTTATTTATTGTGCAGCTAAGAAAACTCGCCGTGGGTATGTTGGATCACCCTCTGTGATGCGGCAGTAGGCATAAAATCAGTGCCTTTCTGTAACTCCCCTGCTTAACATTCAACAGACAGGGAGAGGATCTAAATGTAAAACCTGGCTCCGAAACACCACTGTCAACTTCCTGCCCTCCGATAAATGATCCAGAGCTAGTCCACATCAGGATGGAAATGTGTTCGGCACTAAAAACCACTGCTTGCATGACATCATTCCATAACAGATTACACTGTAATGTTAGGAATGTAATCATTAGCATTTAAACATGCATAAAATTTAATTAACCTACTTACCAGTTTGCTTAGAACTTTTGAAGGGCTACCTAGAGTCCTCTCTAAGCATTTTATTGCAGAGTTTTGGAAAGCTCACAGAAGAGAGAAGTTCACTGGGATTTTTCTCCCTAAAGCTGATGAGCCATGACAGATGAGCAGATGACCCGAGTTAATTATTATTGAATTCGTTATTACTGCTTTGTTGTCACCCAGCTCAGCCAGGGTAAAATGATGACAGTAGGTATCTCATTAAAACAGCTGTTTCAATTATGTAGCGGCAAATATTTAAAAAGCGGGCCTTCCAAGTTTAAAGCTGTTAGCAAAGTTTGTTTGTGCTGGTTGTGCCAAGATTCTTTGACCGAAAAAGGAGGGGAGAAATATAGTGTCCGTCTTAATTGGTTGGGGTAGGAGAAGAGGGATGCTAAGCGGCGGAACATAAAAGGTTGAATATGAGCTCCGTACAAATTTCCAGGGTTTGTGTGTGAATTTGTTTTTTCTCATCGTTGGCTAAATTCAGTTTTGTTTACTGTACATCAGTTACATTTAGACAGTGCGACAAAAGAGCAGTGTTTGTGTTGATTTCTTTCCAGCTGGAGGAAGTGATATGACTGTAAGGTTTGGTTTAAGTATTTTTTTTGTTGTTTTGGTTTTAACTGTTTATTGTTTACTAGTTGACATCCATATTTATTCATTTTGAGCATTAGGGGTTTTATTCCCTCCTTCATAGACAAGAACAAGTCCCGTCTCAAATGCTGTTTCAAAGTCTGCCAATAGCCATTCTGATCTCTAGTAGGAACAAAAAGTTTATTGCACTAACAATTTCCCTCGTGTGCTTGGCACGGTCATGTTCAGCCTCTTAGAAACAGCGCATTTCTCTGCAATGAGTGCGATGATGTCTCTGTGTACTCAGGTTTTACACCTTTCTGCTTTCATTTTGGTTATATTACTTCAGTATGAGCATAAAACCACAAAGATGCTCGATACTGACTTTGAGTTGAACCATTCTTAGAAGAACATCCTACAGGTTATCGGCTAATTTCTGATTAAGACGTGTTCTGTAATAATTCCTCTGACAACTATAGGACCAACAATAACCTCAAAGTCATCATTACTGAAGTAAATAGCCCAGTGGCCCTTGAGACTGAGTCTGTATTTGGCCGAAGGTACCTACCCAAGGGGTGGACAACTGCTTTAACAATCCCTGTACCTGCAGCGATCAGTTGCATGCACCCAGTGGCCTGTCCCACCAAAATCACCTGGCTCCCTGGAGCTGATCAGAGGGGGCTGGGTGCTAAACAAAGCATGCTGCCCCAGCCATGCAGCCATGTGGATTTCAGGCTGGCGAACGCTGCTGTGTCATTGCTTCCTACTGTCTACAGCTACCAAAGTCAGGATTTCCTCAACCTGAGTTCTATCTGGGTAGAAAAAGAGAATTTCTGGCCACTTTATTGATCATGGACATATGACAGCCTAGTTTTAGCAGTTGCTGGTGGCAAATTCTAGACAAGTGGTCACTGTGAATATGCAGATTATCTCAACGGCTTGAGCACGGTATGTCCAACATATCCAGAAGTCATGCCTAGGGACAGGATATCCATTCATAGTAACTTCTCTGTATCCAGACACAGGGCCAAATGGAATCAGTGCACTTAAAACATCCCATGTAGAAACACGAGAGCCCAATAACAGTCTCTCTGATGTTAGTTTAGAAGGAGCTTTATGAATTTTCCGACTCACAGAAACACACAAGAACTTCCTTTGAAACTTATTGAGGGCATATTTTACTGTCAGACCAAAGGAACTGAGAGAACGGTGTCTCCTGTTGCTTAATCAGAAGATATAAAGTGCCATATATAATAATCTTAATCCTGAAAGCAGAACAGTCACTGCTGTTTTCCTCAAAAATAAGTGATCATTATTAAAACCTAAGTATTCGTCAGAGGCAAAACAAAAGCATATTTATCATTACCACTATTTTTCTTTATTTTTAGAGTAAAAAATGCCTGTATAACTCTGGCTTGGCATGTGCTTGACTGTTAATTGTTTCCGTTTCAGAGAATCTAATGTAATTGCTGCTGAGTGGCTCTTCTTTCCCACCAGTCCTGTTTTGTCTCTTATGAGGAATAAAGGATTCTCGGCCAAGATTTATTTTTTTTTTAACCTGTATATAAATTTTGTCACTGCAGTGAAGATCTCTTACCAGGTGTCCAAGCGTCTAAGTTAATTATAGCTAGAGGATAAAGCTCTGTATTCATAAAAGTTATAGACTAAACTTGGAGGTGAGGGGGAAGGGTTGTCTTACAGGTATCATCATGTTGAAGCAGCTTTTGAGTTAAAAAAGAACATCTGAAGTCTTCGTTAGGAATTACAAATTTCCAAGTCTCATCATTCCAATTGCAGCCTTTGGGCACAAGTAAATATTCCAAAATGAAGCTCAGCCACTTTCCTCTGTTTTCTACACAGACTTCCCTACGGTTTAATGTGGGTTTTAGTAGTAATCACAATTATTCATCTCTCACACAGCAGCAAATATGTTGTGCATTTGTACTAAATTCACGGGGGTGGGACAGCCCTTACTATATAGCAGGAAAGAATTTGGCCCTATCTACCATGAATTTTTATTTTTGGTTATGCATGCAAGGTTTTCTTTCAAGGTAGAAAAATTGCTTCATTGCAAAGAAACCCTACAAATGAAGTCAGACCTTCATGAGCACGATAGTGCTGGAGACTTATAGCCAAGTGCCTGGCTTCCCGCTGGTTATGCACGGAGAAGAAAGGGAGCAATCCCTTGAGGCAGAAGCACGCTGAAGGGAAAGGGCCGTGCAGTGGGAGCATCGATGCCCGGAGCCCTTTGTGCTCTCCCTTCCACTCCTGTGGGGACAATCCTTTGGGAGAAGAGGCGGTCAAAGTCCCAGAGCAGTCAAGAGAATTTGTACCACTGATTGGAAATGGGAATTTCTTGGGCTGCTTCTTGGTAGGGGATGCAGCCAGTTTTACAGGTTTTTGGTTTGTGGCTTTTGGGGGGTTGTTGTCCCTCACGCCCATTCCCAAGAAATACAGATATTACAAGCTCTGTAGAACGGCAAAATGTAAAAGCGAGCCAAGGGTCTCAGAAAGAACTGTCGGCTCTTGCTGACGTTTGGAAACCTGTGATTTTGTGTGATTTCTCCCAGGAATTGACTCAATAGTTTTGTCTGATCTGAGTTTTGAGTTCATTTGTTCCCACAGTAAAACACTGAAACTTCAAAGTAGAATCTTGGGGTATAGTGCAGCAAGATGTAAAGCCACGAGAATTTGAAATAATTGTTAAGAGATTTAGAGATAATCTAAAGACTGGGGGGAGGCGGTTGTTGCTTTGTTGTTATGGGGTTTTTGTTGTTTTTTCCTCTTCTTTTTTTTTTTCCCCCTAGTTTTGCACCTTTCTCTTTGCTCTCCTCAAACTCCCAGTCATGAATTGGGGCTCTTATGGTCAGATAGGCATGTTTATTGGTAACTGGAATGTTATTATTTCATATCTTAAATAGATTTAAACCTCAAATTTGAGTTAATTTTCAAGTTAAAAGTTGTTTTGAACAATTTTATTCAGCCATATATGTACATTGATCTACCCCTATCCTTTGTTTTACCTGATATCATGTTTTGTAACCTTTCTCCGGCAAAATTTCCCATAATATTTTGGCTTGGGTTTTTTAATTACTATTTAGAGGGTAACCAAGTATATAAGAATGAAGAACCTGCTATATTATCCAAAGTATCTTTCTTTTTTGTCATGATTGGACTGTGCTTTAAAACAAATAAATAAATAAATAAAAGAAAAATATTTTGAACAATAAGCTCATCAAATTATAGCAGTTTTACTTCCCAGTCTCCATTAACTTCACTGATCAGTATTTTGTTATTGTTTTCCAGGGGTTATGTTCTGAAAGAACAGTGACCTGTAAGAGAAATTTTCAAAAATGCCTATGGGATCGAGAATTGTAAATCCCATTTCCAAAGCAATTTAGAAAGCACTCAGGCTCTCAGAAGTGTTGTCTTTAGGAGGCATGTTTTGGTTTAGCTTGAGTAAGTATCCAAAGGGCAAGTGCTCATCAGAATAAGTAACTGTATTTGGTTTTAAAATCAGGTTAGCTCTTTTATTTTTTTAGATATTTAGAATTTTATTCAGAGAGTTTGAGTAGCCTTTGTCTTTTGTATTCTCATGTACAAGAAGAGCAACGATGACCAAACCTTCACCTACATTTGTATTTTCTTCTTTGATCATTGCATATTTGTTTGGTGCTAGTTTGCCAGAGATTTCAGTGGCAGAGCACTAATAGTGTGGAATCACTGCATGGTTTGGTAGGAGCAGAAGATGCAACATTTAAAAATCAAACTGTTGGAGGTAGCACTTTCTTTCTGTCACTCTGTTGCTGCCTATTCAAAGGTTAAGTTTGTTAACGTTTTGTCAGTTAAAGCATTCAGTCTGCTGAGTAGGTTTTTATACCATATTTGCTGATTAAAGGTAGCCCTCTTAGCTATGGCCTCAACTGGGTCATGTCAATAAAGTTTCACCAAGCAACTTTCACCTTTCATTCCCCAGCTGTGGGCCTTCACCTCACCTTTGCAGCCTATTAAACATCCACCTAACCTCTCGGATCAGTCAAAGGATGCCTACTGCTATATGTCCCGCAAGACCTTCCATTTCTTATATTTCCAAACTTGTTTAGAATTACTTCAATGTTTGTTTAATTTCACAGCTGTTACAGTTAAGTGTGAAGTTGGACAGGGAGTCTCTGTGTATCCCTCTTCCTCCCTCTGAAAGCTCGGGGAAGCATTGATCAATTTAGGGTCTGGAGGGAGCCTCAGTTTCAAAGTCCAAGCACATAACCCAGGTTTAGGTCCATATCGAAACCCGGGTTACAGTGTGAGCAGTTCTGCAGCTTTCCAATGTTAGCACCATATCATACACTAGCAGCAGAACCTGTGCAGACACATCCCCCCTCCCAGTTTGTATTCACACCCAGCTTTCACAGAAATATGAAATATCCTGAGTTCCAGGAAGCTATTAAGGAAAGACATTCAACGCCTTATAAAGTGTAACCCAGTTAAATACCTCTCTAGGAGTTTACTACATGCCAAGCATAGAGAAATTGTCTATTATTTCAGTAGCTTCTACCTCAGACATTGTTTTCCTGATATTTCCTCAATCCTGTTTCTAGTTCATATTTTGATCACGTGCTGATTATGCCCCATGACAGCAACCCCCATGGAGTCCTTCAAGGGGGCTGAGCGTGTCCACCTTTGTCTCAGTATCAGGTACTACAGCACCAATATTCAGCATCTCAACCCCCTCCTCCCTTTTCTCTCTTCCTCCACTCTCCCCCTCCCCTTGCTCCCCAGATAGTCCATTCTCCCAAGGAAGCAACCGTAGCAGAAGTCTCTCCTGATTCATTACCATTTCATAGCAAGAACAGTACTTTGTAAAACCATAGGCAAGCACAAATGTTGAGGAAAGGACATAATACATGCAGATTTGTCATGAGTTTTGTAATTACCTTTGCATTCTTCAAGGAATCCCAGAAGCATAAGGAAGGAAGGAAGTAGTGTTGGTTTGGCCCCAGATGACTTTAAAACTATGGTGCATTGCATTGCAGGATCTTATTAATAATTAAACTATCTGTCACTTACCAACAACATACATTCCAAATTAAATTTAAGCAAAAGGAAAAAAAAAGATCATTTGGGACTGAATTAGCGGGCTTCAGAGAGAAATAAATAATAATCAAACATCTGTGTTCTAAATAGTACGTGCTTTATCAGACAAACAACTGTTACCATCTCATTGTATAAAATGGCTTGGGGAAAACACCGTAGCTCAAAAGCAAAGTCTCAGTTAGAAAAGGGAAAAAAAAAGTTCATTAACAAGTCAGGAAGTGATTGAAAGTTGCCATGTTGCTGTATTGCCTTTTTCCTCCGTTGTCTCTGCCAGCAGTAAAAACGTATTTATTTTAGTACTCGATTCAGTGGACAAATGACAACTCGAAAGCTAAGGAAAAACCGCTAATAGCGTACACTTGCAAAGTACAGCAGCTGAAACTTCCAGATATTCTGAGCATCAAAATATGATCCCATCTTCCTTACTTGCTGAGTTTTCAAGCACCTTGTCTCCCATGAAGGTTATAGGGTTTATTTTTGCAAGGGAGCAGATAAAGGATACTGAATTAACAAATAGGTAAAGAGGGAGAACTCACTACTGCTTCCATGCTGCCAAGACATGCTGCTAAGGCATGCTGCTGACCAGACATTAATGTATTGCTAATATGCATGAGGGAAAAAAATGACCCAAATAAACCAGTAATAAATAACAATGTAGTACACTAATTAGCCTAGTGTAATATTTCATAACACACAGGCTATTTTTGTCCTTCCTCCTCTCCTCGCATTCATCTTTCCACCTCTTGAAAACCATTGGGACAGCATCACATTGCAGGATAATAAACCAAATAAACTCATCATCTGGACTATAACAGAATGACTTCCTGCGTGTCTCCTACCATCACACACCCTTTCTCCACACCAAATCACACTCTACTGTATCACTACGACCGAGGAACAGTGGTGGACAGCTACAAATGATCCATGACAAGATCACATACAAAAATGTGACAATAATATAGAGAAAGCCTTGTATATTTCATATTATTGTTAGGAGGGGTTTTTTCCTTTCTTGAACTCTAGCACTTGATTGCTGCTATGCCTGCATGTCTGCAGGAGAGGATTCTGCTACCTTTTGAGCAGGCGGCTGTCTGTTTGTCTACTCCTTAGGTAACTGTGTTAAAATATCCTATTCCAGCTGTAACACTTGTTTTACAAGAGCCCTGGTTTTGTCTGACACAATATGGAACAACATTTGTCATTCGTTATCAGGGGTGATATATTTGTTAGCCTGCAGAGAAACATCTGCTGTGCTTTAATCTCTAGTGTGCAGGCCAATATTCATAGGATACAGCTGCATAAAATCACAGTATTAGATGGGGCTGTCCAGTCTGACATGAAGGCTAGCTGGCAGGCAGACAGAAACAGATTTTATTATCTGCCTTTTACATATTTATTTATGTCAAATATTTCTGAGAATCCATACATTAAAGCCCTTTTTATGCATTGTTGTTTTGCAGTGACAAGTCATCGACAGCCAAATGAGAAATTTATGTTACATATTTAATATGGACATCTGAATGATTATCAAATCTATAGAAGCCAAGCCTGCCCAATCACCCCTAAATAATGGATGAGAAGTGGATGTGACTCAATTTGTTCAGTATAAAACCTAGACGACCTCTGTCTCTCATTTCATCACTG
Organism: Leptosomus discolor; assembly: GCF_034619465.1. Classification (NCBI taxonomy): domain Eukaryota; kingdom Metazoa; phylum Chordata; class Aves; order Leptosomiformes; family Leptosomidae; genus Leptosomus; species Leptosomus discolor. Next base: position 20,912,706 of record NC_141403.1, read on the forward strand.
CGGCACTGTCATTATTTGCTTCTATTCATCTCACTTGGCATCACTCAATAAAATCTGCACATGATAAAGAGAATAACCTTGGTCAATAGTAAGAATGCAGGGGGAGGAAAAATGATCATTTCCTCTCCTCACAGGTATGGTGCCATGATGTATGCCGTCATGGCTACACGGACTTCACAAGGATGCTGGTATGTAGTCATAATAAAAGAGGAGACAAAAACTTTAATGAGATGGTTGAAAGTAGGGAGGAGGGATGGGCTGGATTAATGTCCTTTCATTTAGTTTGTGGATTTACGGTGAGGAAATTTTTAAGAGGGATTTAAAACCAGAAAAAAAGCCACTGGAAATATGGCTTTATTTAAAATAACTGCAGAAACATTCTTGCAGGGGAAAGACAGTGTCAGTATTTTATAGAAGTTGCAACTAATTCCTCTGCTGCTATCCAGGAAAGGTCTGATGGCCTCATGAAATATGTTTTTCATTGAGACTACCAAAGAAGTACTCGTAAGGACAGACTATGATAAAATTACAGGTCATTGTAAAAATCTGTCAAAGAGAAGACAGAAGGAGTGAGACCCAGTCGTGCAGATCAGATTTTGCAAGTAAATCATGCTCTTTGAAAACACTTCTGTAGGGCTGCCTGTGGCCATGAAAACTTCAGATCTAACATTATACATTCACATTTCTTTTCAAAGGTCCCGTAGTTGGGTTGGTATGTCAATAAGTGAATGCAGGAATGACAAAAGTTAACTTCATACCCATCAAGATGAGCAGGCTTCTGGTCACAGAAATGTCCCCAAAATGTGTAACCGGATTTCATGGTAGGAAGGAAGATGACCCACGTCATGCTGTAATAGCTCAGTAGAGCACACTGTAATTTTATAACTCGTTATTCATACAAATACCCTACAAAAGAGTCACAAAAATGGGCAAAGCTATAGAAGGTTGCAGTGAAAAATGATAGGAACAGAAGGTTAGGAGGCACATAAAGGATAGGAAACAGTAAGCAAAAAGCGGGCAGAACCGGGCTGCAGTGTGCTGATCAAAGATTGGGTTACTGCTGCATTTAAAAAAGGAGTGGAGTCAGTGAGTCTGAGGATGTTGGCCAGACAGCTGCAGACTGTTAGTGCAGAAGCAGCAGCAAAGTATCAACCTGAAAGTTTGGAAGGGATGAGTAAGAAGCACGAGGGAACTAGGGCGGAAAAGAGCAAAGAGAACCATGGGAGAGCATAAGAGTAGATGCGATCATAAGAATTCCAAACATAGGTGTAGCATTGAATTCAAAGACTGGTGACACAGAAGAAGCACTGCACGTTAGTACAAGATGTGGCTTTGTATGAGTGAGAAGCAACCACAGGGGCTGTGACGTCCACACTATGTGGACATTTATCATGGGGTTGCTGGGTTTTTTTCTTTTCTTTCAGTTGCAGAGCGGATTGCAAGGCAGTGTCACAGGTAAGGGAAGCTGTCATTCGGCAGCCTTGCAGAGTAAAGCAGCCTTGTTTGCAAAGAAGAGCTTGTGGTTGACTTTGAAAAAATTTTAGATGAACAGAAGAGGCTCACGCTTGACAATAATGTTTGAAATGGGCTGTTTTGCCAAAGAAAAGTATGTTTGCTTCAGCAAGAATTAGCTGCAGAGGATGAAGTGGAAGGTAGGGGTCAAAATGCATGTGGCAGAAGGAAAGGAAACAGGGAGATGGGACCTTTAGGATCAGAGGAATCTGTAACCCATGAGAAAGTTGAGGTAAATTACAAAATAACTTGGCAAATGTAGTAAAAGAAGCAAAGAAAAGGGAAATCCCAGCTTCGGCAAATGTCTAGAGAAAAAGACAAAATTTAGCAAGCTGTTAAAAATTCAACTAAATTAGCAAGGAAGTGGAAGATGCCCCAGTGTTCAAGATTAACTTCTGTGGATGCTTCATGGAAGAACGACGGAGTGAAGGTCAGCGAGGGAGACCAGGCCTGGCAGGAACGTTACGAGTAGTAAAACTAGTTAGAAAGAAAAAGGGGCTAAGTAATGAAAGGGTATTTGGTGGGAGTGTTCAGAAGTAGAACCTGCCAGAGGAAATAACTATATTTAGGTGAGAAAATTATGTTGAATACCCAGCTGCATGGGCAGGGGTCAGCGTGGATCTTTTGAGAAGGGGGGGATTTTGAGTTCTCAAAATGCAGTCGATTCTGTCATAGGTGACAGCTGTACCTGAAGCAGGAGGCAGAGATTTTTAAGTAAAGTGCAGGTTAAATACTGAGTTTTAAACCAGCTTTTTAATGCAGTAAAGATCAGAAAGAACTTGTCTGTAGGGGGTGAGGGGGATGAGGACACTGGAAGAATTCTCTGTGTTAGAAAATGAGAGAAACAAGATGCTGGGTCACAGAGAGAGACGAGGTTGAGGAAGTGATGAGATTTTTCCTGTTTCTTAGAAATTAAATATGTTATTTGCAGACCAATGACTAGCCTGGCAATACATAAAATTCCTTCTAAAAAAAAAAAAAAGAATGGTAAAAGTAGAAATTGTGAAGGAAGATTAAAATAATGGGAAATCTTGAACTGACAACACAAGAACTGCAAAAATGTCTCACTTGTCTTTAATAGGGCAAAAACATTTATACAAATATATTAAAGTCCCCAGGCTTCAACATCAGATATATTTATTTCCTTTTCTCCATATGGATTATGTCATCCTAATATTAAAAATCAAAATTAATGTCAAAATTAAAAAGATACCACTTTCATTCTTCTCACCCCTGTACTTATAGATGCTACTTGTGTCTGCAGGTTGAAATAATAGGGGCAAATTTAAAAAAGCATATATAACATGCTTGGTTGTCCAGGACGGTGTTCAGATGAGAGCTTTTGTTTTGTTTCTTGTCAGGGCCACGGAAATCAACTTTACACGACATATTCAGGAATTATCTGGGAAAACCATATGCAAAGGCAGCGCCAGTTAGGAGCGGTGAATTGCTTGAAATCATTTGTAATAGTCGTGAGCAGTTTGATCGTTTCCCCAGCCTTTTGAAGCCGTGTGATTTGTGCTGTAAAGCTAATGCTGGCAATAAAGAACCCGTGCCTATCTGTTAATCAGGTTGAAGATGGCAGCTGTTTCACATCAAGAGGATTTTAAGACAAAAGCAGAATAAAATACAAGACAGACAGAGAAAGCAAAATTCTGTTATTTGTCAGAGGCTAAAATTAATTGTGATGATTTAAACAATTCCAACGAAGACCTTTGTGTACGCCGAACAGATAGTGGGGAATATTGTGTTACATTGATGAAGCATTGATACAATCAGCTTCAGGACTCACTGAATGCCTTGAAAACCTTTGTTAATTCCTTTACTTTTTGAAGTATCTAACATGTTGGAGAAAGTTAGAGTCTCGTCCTTTATTGCCACAGCCTTCAAAATGGCATTACTGTGGCTTTTTTCCTTAGAGTTATACAAGATAAAGGTTATTAGATATTATCTTTCTATCATTTAAATAAGTTTCTTTTTTTTTTTTTTTTTTTTTAATTCTAGCAGAGAATTTCTATGATTTATTCCGGATGTTTCTTCATTTATGTCATGTGCTGACCTGATAAAGAAACCCAGTAGGAGAAAGGACACTTCTATCTTTTAGCTTAGATGACAAAGAAGTCTGAAAGAGCTCTGAAGTAAAACGCAGGATTTCAGTGGGGGGAATCCTTGCCTCTTTGCAGTCAGTAGGAGTTTTTTCTGTTGACTCCAGCAGAGCCTAGGTTTACTCCACCACTCACGAGGAAGATCTGTGCTGTGTTGCTTCAGACTTGAGCAACTCCAACGAAGTTTCTTATATCGCTTTTATCACACCAGGCAAACACCTTTAGAGACAGTATTCTGGTTTTAGTTCTTACCATTCAAAGACTGTACAGGTTGCCATTGTATTATTAATTTATTAATGAATATCATTTGATTCTAGCAAAAATAAAGCAATTAAGCCATACGGGTAAATACTTAATGTACTCATTATACCTTTTCCTTCCTGACGCCAAACCCGTTTCTCTGTGTGGAGGGACTGTTAATTTTTAGGTAAACGATGAATTATAGAACCATATTATAACAATGTCTCTCTGCCTAACAGAGAGATTCACCCTACTCTTCAAAGAGGCTAAATAATCAACCCCACAATATCTTATCTCTTTGCTCCCACAAATTGCACACAGCCAAAGGCTGACAGGGTAAGATTCTAACATTGCTGACAGTTTTCCTGTACACAGAAGCATTAGCAGTTCTCAGTCTTACAGCATCCAATATAGCAGGCTTTAACTGGAACTTTAAATGGATACCAGTGGGAAGGGTACAGGCTTGCTCTTCAATGAGATCCACAATGTTTTTTGAGTCCATGAATGTCTCAAGATTGCAGACTTTAAGTTCATGGTGGTTTTAGACTTTTTAAAGAGGGCTTTTACGACTCCCTCTGGGTTTTGTAGAGTTGGACAAAGGCACCTGGTTTTGCAGATGTAGGGAAGTGAATAAATAGTCCCAATAAAAATCTTAAACACTTATCAAGAATTTCCTGATATATTTCCACAGTAACAAGCTTGACACATATTTGCATTTATTTACTCAAGTACACAAAAAATACGGTGATGAATACCCGCACTGCGCTGTACCTTTGTACATTTACCACGTACTTATTAAAATTACCAAAAAATTACAAAGGGTATCACAGATGCAGTCCCTGCAGAGGAAAACAATGAAGCGAACGTCAATATGTGTTTTATCTTGGAAGTGGCTAAGCAGATTTAATACATATCATAGTGCAGAAACACACCCCGGTTAAACACTAAAGACACTGGTGACGTTTGACGTTGTGTTTGTGTCACGACCATATCGAATGCGTTAACACTATACTCATTTATATGCTCGTATGCACACTGAGGTGTTTTGGTGTGCCTTTTTTTACTCATACGAAATAAGTTTCTTTTTGTTTTCCCATTTTGTACCACTCTGCTCCTGCACCTTAGTGAAGCTAGCTACAGCGGTTACTGTAGCTGAATACATGGGCAATTATTTTCAAACAGCTGGAAACTTTTTAAGGCTCGTTTTTCTGCTCTGCGAGGTATTAGTAGGTAGCTCTTCTTTCATGATGGATTGCATGGCCCTGCCTTAAGACTACCTACATTTTCAATCTCCTTTTGCTTATACTTAACAGTGAAAAGGTCTGTAACTTGAACCACACAACTATCAGGTTCCACACAGGAGCCTCACTATTTGGCAAATTATTTGCCTTTGTTGCATTCATTTTTGTTTATAAAATACTAATTACCTCTTTTATTGTTTGAAGAGATTAAAAGTTAATAGGAGAAACTAAATAAACAGAATGCCATTCTGCACAAACTATATAAGCTGGTAATTAATTTCTGGCCTCCTCTGAGCTAATTAACTCATATAAAGAAATGAAGTTAATGAACCATAATTCTAGTCATACAAGTGTAGATACAAGCAGTTTGACTTAATGAATTAATAAGATATTTCCTTTCTTAGAGGTTTTTCAATTGTGTTCCTAGTCTGTAGGCCTTCTTAATGTTTCTTTCTGGCTAAAATATTTAATAAATGGCAGGGCAACCTGGAGATGGTACTTTGCAAATTTTGCTGTCATGTAGGAGACCACAATTTCAGAGCAAACAGGGAATTCTAGCTCAGCTGGGTGATGAATCTTCGATACAAAACAGAGATGTTTCATTCCGACTGGCGGTGATGCAGTAACCATCTTAGACCAGAAAGTAACAGTTTCCAAAAATGCAGTCACTTTGCTTTATCTGGATTAAGGCACAAATAAAAATGAAATAATTAATAACCATAATGATATCCCTTTGGCTGACTGAAAGGATCGATTGTTAGTTTAGACAACCTCATTTATATCAGCATTTCATCTGGAATTTGCACTGTTATCTGAGCATGCTGTAATCAAAACTTGAGTCGGATGTATAATTCTTAGTTAATCCTGAGAAAAAGATTGTTTATCTCATGCTTCCTGATTTCTTCTGGAAATAAAACTTGCCTTTTTTTGCCACAGTACCAATACAACGTTAGTTTTTACCAGACTAAATTAAATTGATACCTCATCAAATAGACTCTGCCCTAAAGAAAATAATTTATCCAGTGGAAAAGTCTTTGGAATACCCTCTCTCTGTGGCTCTGGTTTGCAAGCCATCCCCTCCATAGAACTCTGCTGTATCACTAATAGTCCCCCAAGCAGAGTCGAGTCTTACGCATTTATGAAGTATAAAACAAACTTCCGTGGAGCACAGATTTCTGTGAGACTGATTTTCCTTTCTTAATGTTTTTCCCTAATTTCATGTGAGGAAACATGATGGTATGGATTAATTTATTCTTAATATTTTGCAAACATTTTAGGATTACTTATTGATAAACAGTCCTCAAAACATGCTACTCCTGACACTTTAAGAAAAAGAATCTAAGCAGAGGAAAAAAAATTAACATTTTGTCGTTGATTTTTCCCTTTACTACTGGAATACAAAACATATTTGGACATCTGTTATGAAACCTGGATCTTCATGAGTCAGTGAAAGTTTTCTGCTGGTTTCAGATGGATTTTCATTCCGCATTATTTCATAAGAAGAAAATAAAATAGCAGGTAAAAAGTCTTTATGTAATTCTCAATACCACACTGCTCCATATACATATATTCCTTGCTTCTTTTTCCTTTGAGATGAAAACTTCTCTTATCCTGTTATTTTAAACATGACATTTACCTAAGTGTCAGCAGTCTCTGTTTCAGACCTTTGACCTTGGATTGTGACCAGGTGATCAATTTTGTTTTCCTTGGGCCCGAAAGCACAGCTGACACAGCTTTAGAAATGTATTTCATCTTGATTTAGTAACTTTCATTTATCCATCTCCATTATTTACTTAGATGCTAAGAGTACATCCTTTCTGGGCTATTTGTTTCTAATTGATGAGGTAGACATACATAAACACGCCGCAGCCGCTGAAAGTAAACAGTGTCTGGCTGCTGAGAGTCTGTACATAAAATGACCAGGGGTTTTCAGATTTGAAAAATCTCTTCTATGACCATGACAGCACTTGTTGTTTATGAAAACAATGCCTGCTTAGTACCAGCATGCAATCTAATTAAAAAGCAAGATTCCAATAAAACCTGTTTCAAAGCAATTTGGCAATATAAAAGCCATGAAGGAAAACTTAAGCATGATAAAACATGATTTAGCTAAAGAAAAGATTGGTGCACCATTCCAGGTTCTGCTCAAATAAGAACGTAATTTCATTTTTTTGGTTCCTGAGGCTATTATGATTCTGTGATGCTGACTGTCATAGTTCCTAATTATCAGATCCAAATACTTTGTCTGTCCGAACCCACACACAGCAGACTCAGAACATTGGCAATATCACATGAGGTCCTACCATAGCCCATATGTGGAAGATGTCTGCAAAGAAAATGCTATAGGACCTTTTTGAGGAGGTGATGGCATTCATTCTGAGCATAAATAATAGCTATCACATATTATCACAAGGTGCAATTTTAGCCCTCAGGATAAGTGTGCATTTCACCTAGAATGAATATTTACTCATTTGTGGCAGGAAGGTAGGCTGGTGACCTCGCTGAACACAACAGGTTTTTTAGGAAAGAAATAAGGTTCTTTTTATGCTTCATTCCTTGTACTGCCGTGTGAGATGACAAAGGTTAAAAACTCACATCCTGTCTTAGTATCTTGCTGTGCTTCCTCAAGGACAGCCGATAGAGAGCTATCCAGAGCAGCCTCCAGTCACGACCAGGTGCCCCACCATCTTTTTGAATGATGTCATCTTTGCCAAATCAAATTCTTGTAGTTTTCAGACCAAGCCAAAACCAGAAAGTTCAGACATTGTCAGAGTCCATCGTTGATTCCAAACCCAGCTGAGTGATATATCGTGATCTAAAAGTTTCTGATTAAGGAACTATTAAATTATTCTCTTTTGTAGGCTTCACTGCCACTAGATTCCTGCTATGAAATGCTTCCCATCCTTTTGCCTTTAATCTTTTGAGATGTGTCATAGTGCTAGAAATATGTTACTGGGCATGGTTACGCTCAGAGCTTAAACCACAGATTTCAGAAGCCTAGTCCCAATTTAAATGACAGCTTTTAAAATTTTATATGTATTACAGCTAATCTTGCCTTCCTTCAGAAAAGGATATGTTTTCAACATATGTTAATGAACAGTATGAAAAATCATCCTGTTAATGGATGAAAGCAAATCCTAGCATTCTTGAGAGGAACTGCCTGAACAAGGTAAAATTAAACTGTAGCTTCCTGTCTACACTAAGAATTAACATATGGGTGTTCTGTACCAAGCTTATATCTTTTTTCCTTGGTTTGCTTGTAGGCTTCATTATTATTAAAGACTAAACCCTATGTTTAAGACTGTGCAAGTTAATACTCTTGAATTAACTTTTAACTTGCATTTTTTTTCTAGTCCATAATCAGATAATCTATGAGCAGGACTGTCTAATAACTTTTAATTTTAGGATTCTTTTTTTTTTTTTAAATTATCTTATAATCTTTAATATTCCCAACTCTTATTTGGGTGATAAAAGGAATTATTGCATATTTCTTGTCCTGTGCTGTGCTCTTTATAGTCTGTTCTACTGCCAGATCGATGACATACAAGCATTTGGAGACTTTATTTTTGTTAAATACTCTAAGACGACCAAGGAGAACACAAAAAAGGCAAGCTTTCCTGAGAGGTGATACCTGGCAGCTGAGTTTACAGAAGAGAGTCGCCTTACCCTGCGGTGCTGCTCCAGCCATGCTCCGGTTCAGCAGCCTGTTTCACGTGACTGCCTGTACACCTGACTTGCGCTTACAGGCGCGAGCATTTGATTCCAAATCATACCCCAAGCTGCCCACCTCGAAGGGCTGCTATGTGACACATCTATGATCTCTTTGGGTTAGATACTTGTACGCAGAAAGTTTCCCACAGTTTTGGCACCAGGAATAACCTTTGAACTCGGGATTACCACACTCCTTTACCAATGGCTGGCCATCAGTGAGAATGGGGGGGAGCATCTCCGTTCTAGCAATGATGAAGGACAAGTTGGCCCAAGCAGATACCTAACATCCCGGCAGGCTTTTTCCACCGTGGCTCATAAAACGTTGGATACGCACGTGTTAGCAGTCTAAAAATAAAACAATGGTTATGGCCATTATTGGGAGGACATAGTTTTAGCAAAATAAACTGTTGTCAGAAGATTGCTTTAGTGACATAAACATATTAATGCTGAGATATAAAGCACAGGGTCCTTCCTCATTTTCATTATCTTCCTCTGAGGATTTACTGTGCTATAAATGAGATTCTATAGGAAATCCACCCATATATAACAATTTATAGCGGGATGTCGAGCATATAAGGATTAACACTGAAATCATTATATCTATATTTTAATCATAGTTGTAATCATAGTTGTAATTGTAGTTATGTAATTTTGATTTTTCTCAGTCCATTTTTAATACACTGCGGTTGCTGTATTAATACTTTTTTGGGTGTTGAGAGGAATAGCAAATGGTTTCTTAAATTAGAGAAAGAAAAACATTGAATTCTTAAGCAGATAAAAAAGGCTTAAATACATCATGATTAAACCATATGTCTTGTACGATCATCTCTTAAGTACTATAAGTCTTTACAGATGTACTGACCTCTTGGATTCCACAGCACAAATGAATCCCATTGCAACTGTGATATATTAATATTTGTCAAAGTCCTCCAAATTGAAAAGATTTTCTTTTCCTAGTACATGGGATTGCTTAGTTTAAAATTAAAGTTCTTGTACAAATAGAGCTGACATTTTGTTGCCTTCTATTCTGGGGAAATTTCTCCCTCCTTCTGTTAGATATTATTTATTGTATTTCATTTTTAATAGCATGAGAACAATGCTAGCACATTCACAGTTGTTGGAAAATGTTCATTGCATCTTTGGGTGTAAGTGTAGTTGAGACTGCCTAAGCATCCTAAAGACCAGCTCACCTGCATGTGCAGCTTCTCTGACATAGCTAAAAAATACAGTAGAACATGTGACATTATTATTTTCACGCGTTCCACTTTGTTATTCTGTTTCAGCGGCTAGATCAATCATGAAGCAATTTAACGTTATTTGGAGATGTTCTTTGCTTTGCACGTGCCATTGAACAGTGTTTTACCCTTGTAATATTGCCATTTATGGGGGTTGTCTTAGATTTAAGAGTTAGAAGAGCAGGGACAGAAATTACGTCTGCCATTGCTACCGTTGCAGGCTCTCTGCAACGCGAGCCCGTGTCATGACAGCTAACCTTCAAACAGCAGAAAACGGGTCTCTTGGAAACATAAATAGTGTCGATTGATTTTGGAAAACTAAGGTTTGCAATCAAAAAACAACCAACTCATTCATCCAATCCACCACAAAACAAATTCAGCTCCTAATCTTTAACTCATGTGGAATCTAGCTAAAACAAAACAGGTAAGCCTGAAGCTACTGACACAATTGAGTTAATGCAAACACTAGGCAGAGCTTATTTTCAAGTCACATATCAGTGTGATTTATGAAAAAAAATACCACCATTTGAGTTTTGTCAACTAAACATTTGGTTTTGGAGGCACCCTCCAGTAACATCCTGCAGTAACGGACAACTTTCTTTTTTAATGGTGATGTTTTGTTCCTTAAGACTTGCATCTTTACATACTTCTTTACACTTCAGTTGTGGCTTTTTCATCTCTTTTGAACTGAACGAGTAGGATTCAAAATTTTTCTTTTAAAGGAAAATAGCAATTTTTGTTGGATTCAGAATGAACTTTCAGTACTATGCTGCAGGAGACCTGAATTAAGGAAATAAAAAACTGAGTTACTGTCTATATAAAGTGTCTGCCTTGAACATACAAGGAGCAAATGTTGGAAAATTTAATTCCAAACAGAAAATGGAAAGTGATCAGAAGACTGTGGATTATATGCTGGTCTCTGCACAGTACGCGAGAGTCACAAGTCTGTGGGAAAAAGTAAGACAATTTTTGAGCTAAAGCTGTGAATTAATAATTCTGCATTTATTGGTGTAATTGCAATGACTGAAGAAGGGGTTAATACTTTGTTTTGATTTTAAAAAAGATTTTTTCAATCTGATAAGCAGAAGTGATTTTTCTAAAATGATGGGTATAGGAGAACACAAACATGGCTAAATTACATCTCCAGGAAGAGAGAGAGCATAGAGTAGAAAAGTGCATTTACAAAAAAAAATAATTATCTGATGCCTTTTGGTAGGTGACTGGAGAGCATAAATAGAAAGGGATGATCACACATGGAAAAATAAGACATATGTAATACAAATACTAGGTTATTGAATGCATATCTCCAAGTTTATGTATTAAGTTATGCAAAATTCTTCATAATTCAAGTAAATGTAGCTATTGTACCTTTAGAGAGAATCAACAATAACCATTTCAGTTATCCCAATGATCGCTTGTCCTCTCTGTTAAAAATATTTGCATGGCTTTTAGTTTGAACTTGCCGAGTTCTGGTTCCCAGCTGCTGGATTTCTCAGAGAGGTGTGGGGGGGAATAATCTTTCCCCACTTTCCTTGCAAAAGTCAGCTGTTACCTCAGCAGAAAATCTCTGTCAAGTTATATTTAAATGAAACACGATAGATGCAATACACAAAAAAGAAATCTCTGTGTGTCTCTCAAAACCCACCATCAAAAACTGTTCATGGAGGAAGGCCAGTGGATGTGCTGCATACTGTGAAAGAGGAGGAAAGCTGTCATGAAAATAAACGCAGAAGTAAAAATTCACGTCCCACTTGGTCCCTCAAGCATGAATGGATCAAAATAATGACAACGAGAAGCAACTTTGCTTCCAAAGTTCCAAACAAAAACCAGTCCTGATAACGGCCTCGAGTGCTGAGAGGACATAAAGAGACATACAGGGAAGTTACAAGATGTGATTATTCTAACAGAGCATTACAGATTGCACCATCTCAGTGGCACATCAAGACCAGAGAATTTTGACCTGCAAAATAGTATGCTATGATATAGGGTCAGGTGTATAGTAATCGTGGATAGATCCCAGAAGAGATGTGATTTCTGTGCAGACAGGGAATCCTGCCACAGGAGCATGGCCTTCGTACGTGGTGTGGAGCCATTTGGTACCAGGAAGCAGACTGAATACAGGTGGTTAATTCCTTCAGTACTTGGTGAAAGGCGGATAGATTCACTCATACACCTTATGGCATTCATTACAGCCTTTAGAGGACAAGGGAAAGCCATGATAAACTACTTGTGGCCGTAGCTGTGCTGCATATTGTATACATGTGTGAAGCTTCCGTGGAAAAGATACAAATCTGCATGTTGAATAATTACGATGAAAAATGTCTATATATAAATCCTGATTAATTTGCAAGGTCAACTGCAATAAATATGTGGGATGTTCCCTCAGAAAAGGTCATCAACTACAATTCTGAAAAAGCAGCAACTAAAATTGAGGAAACCCTGTAGAAATCCCTGCTCCTCAAAAGAAAGGATATACAAAATGACAGCTGTATGTCTGCTTTTTACCAAGACCAACAATTGTTGTTTACATTATTAGAGTTCCTTTTAGGCACAAATGAGTTTTAGAAAGAGGTTTTTCCTCTTTCAATGTATTGATTGCAGTCTAGAAAAGCAACAGTTCAGACCTAAGTACTCCGTTACTGCACAAAGAACACCAGCAGTTTATATATCCAGTTCTCTTATATTCTCAGAAAAAGACTGTGAAGTGTGTAAAAGAAATATATTCTGTTGTAGTCAACCATGTATGTTTATCGACATATTCATGGGAGCTGAGTAGCAATGGAGTCTCCAGAAACAGCAACTGAAAACACTTTCCTGATGGCACCATTGGGACAATTAATTATTCAGTTTCACAGGGAGAAATACGTTAGTGTAGCTAAATGCAGACAGGAGAGAACACAACACTTAAAGTGTTTCTCATTTAAAGCACAAATTCATGTGCATAGGTCTAGTTCACTTTTGTCTCAGCAAATACGCAGTTTCCAGTACCATTGACTGGTCAAAATAGGTATGTTATTGACAGAAGCAGAAAACAAGGTATTCAGTAATGCACATACCTTTTCTTCCACAGCTCTGTGTCTGTGTGTGTGTCTGTGTAATTTTCAAAGATAAAAAACTTCTGTGTCCCTTTGAAAAGCATTTTGGATTTGGAAAGAGATAAGTACTTGAGACGTGCTATTTTGATTTGATGTTAATGCCTAAGTGTGACGATCTATATTCCAGTACAGATATCAACATCAATTCATTTACCAGTCAAAAGAGGCAAAAGCATGTATACAACATTCTGATGGCTTAGATGTCATTATGTGATCATAAAAGAAAAAGGAAGATGTGAAGATTTTACCTACACAGGAGAGTCAGTATATAAATATTTCGGCTTAAAAACTGTCAATAACTAAAAATTCAAGAAGTGGCACTCTGCAAAACTCAAAACTGAATTCAGTTACATTTCCTAAACACACAAGAGATTCTGTCTACAGAATATATTGCATTCATACCCAGCGAGGTTACTACCAAAGTCTCTTATCAGATTCATAAATAACAACTATACTTACACACCATGGGACTGCGAGAAATGATATGAACAACAATGAAATAAATGGTTCCTGCAACTTTCTCCCCACACTTCTGCAACCAGGCAGGGCCAGGCATTAATTTACATAGGGTACTATCTGTTGTTCATAGAGAAAATTCACATATTCACAGTATCTTCCAATACAAAACAGAAAAGCAGATAAACAGCCATCAGGAATTAAAAGAGTAAAAATTATGTTTTTCATTACATTTCGATGCCCTATCATTGATTCCAGAAAGGACTGCGGAGTGTCTTACATTTCCTTACAGTTTTTTATGCTCTTCTCCCACATGCTTTTGTATCTTCTCCTACACAAGATACCGTATTTCAATATTACTCAGTTTCGCCCAATATGATTTGCCCTTGAGAAGAATTTGGCTTCCTCTGTCAGTGCTAAACGAAAAGAAAATCATGCACCCAAGCGTCCAGAGTTACCACAGTAGTTGAATGAAATTTGTTTTATTTTTAACATTTTGAATCATATATGATTTGGATTGTAAATCAATGTCAACAAAGAATTTCGGAGAAATCTCTGAGAAATTAGATGTTTACCATTCTTCTTTAAAGGTCAGGAATTATGACTTTTTAAAACTTCTAACTCAAATTATATAAAGAAAACTGAAGGCTACTTAGCATTGGTTTATATAGATATTTTTGGCATTAGGAAAATAAGTCACTTAGTATGCACTGCATTATTGTACTATTGTGCTGGCACCAATTTGTTTGTTTACTGATTTAAGCTAATTTAGCCAGTTTATAACATGTCAGAATTTTTCCAGGGGTTATAGAATACATGCTTTTTGGAGGCTTGCACAACCACTGATAATTAGAACATTAGCCCTTGGGTTGTTTCCTTTCTGTTTTTCCAAAAGGAATAAAAAAACCACCTGGATGTATTAAAACACCTGGGTAATTTATATGGAACACACACAACATGCACATACACTTTCTGCTCCAAAACAGTAAAGCTTCTGTTTCCATGCTGGCAAGGAAATGATTGATTTAACTAACAAGTGATGAAGTAAACCCACTAGCCATTAATAATTTTGCAGTAAGCTTGTGTCTGTTGTTATACAAATTAAGGGCATGATTCCTACGTGTATTCTTCATTTACACTATACGGAGATAGAAAATGGCATCTTAAACTGACTTTTCGGGTACCTCTGTTAACAAAGGTTGCAGTAGTGCATCTAAAACAATCTATTTTAGATTTGCTACCAACTATTTTCACAGAAAAATTCTGCTCAGGCAAATGAAAATTATTTTTAAAAAATTGAACATTTATGAAAATTATTTTTAAAAACGCCACAATCTTTTTTCCTCAGCAAGGATTCCCATTTTTGAAAATGATTCACGGAACTTTTGGATGTGGAAAGACCTTTCTCTATCACATTCCTGAAGCAAATTTAGCCAACAATCAAAAATGTCCTAATCGTCACTCATACCTTTTTGGGGAAGGAACTGCTTGATAACTCCCTGCAATTTTAAATGCCTCATTTGTTGGAAGTAAAAAATCAATGTTCATTTGGAAATCACTTGCAACAAAACCCAATAGTTTAGTAATAGTTTGCAAGTTAAGCCAGGACAAAATACAGTCATTCTTACTAATAAATGAATGGGAAAGTTTTAAGACAAGAAAAGTGTGAAATTTTCTTTGAATTAGTTTAAAAGCTATCATCTGTTCACATTACTCTCAGTAAATTAAACGGGACTGCTCACAGATGTAAAAGGAGTGGGACTGGGCCCTCCCAGTATAAATTAATTATTTTTTTTTTTTGAAAGACACTGAGTTATTACAGGCAGCTCTTTGTGTTTATATAAAGCAAAATGTCACAGTCTTTGCTTGTGCAAAACCACAGTTTACCAAGAATTTTGCTGCAGTACTTGAGTATATAAACTACATAACACCTCTAGAAAGAATTAAGAAAATTCTCGCATCAAACTATAGATGTTTGGGAAAAAAACCAACCACACAAACAAAACCAGACAAGGTTAAAACATAAACCACTTTATTCCAAAAATGGTAAATATTTGTCCGAGCTGAACCATGCAGTGTACTACTTCGGCTAAATCACGCTTTCCACAGCAAGGTCCCAGCACGGCGCTGTACGTAGCTGCTGCCAGCCCTCGGCGGCCGGCCGGCCCGGCCATGCTGCCTGCAGCCCCCAGCATCTTGAACGCAATAATCGACCCTGTTGGAAACAGCACCGCAGGTTTTGTTTTATCGTATTGTACTGTATTGTATTGTATTGCCTTTTTTTGTATTTTATTGTATTTCATTTTACTTTTAAATGTTGTAAAAGCACCACAGTACAGTTCCCTCGTCCTTCGCCAAGCCCAGGCCGCTCTGAGGCCTCTTCCCAGCAACGCTCCTGCCGGGTGCACCCTCCTCCAGGGCCTGCGTGACCCACGTCAGCCATTACCACAGCAGCCCGTGGCGAACGGCCCAGCCCTGGCTGCCCCTTGGCTACCCTGAGGGCTCTTATCCTTCCGCCTGCTGCTTTTTAAGTCGTGGAGTCAAAAGCTGAAGCGGACTCGGGGTGGGGAGGCGGTTTGGGCTGCTGCGGGAGGCAGGGAGCAGGGGAGGAGGGCAGGAGGAGGCCGCTGGCACGGCCCGCACCGCCTGCCCGGCAGCCCAGGCTGCTCATCATCGCCCCTGACACGGCCCACAACTCCATATCAAAGCAGATAACAAGAACTGCAGTGTAAAACTGCCTGACTTTTATTTCTGTCTTTCCAAGCTATTGGCTCCTTCACTAATAATCGGGATTTATTACTGGGCCCATCTGCTGCCTCTCTAAGGTCAAAAGGTAAGCCACAGCCATCGCTGATGTCACCATCAAGGTAGCTAGTAGCAAATGGACCCTGACAAGTGTACTTTTAAAAGAATATTGTGGCAAGAGCACTCCGAGCATGAAAGTCAAGCTGATAAAGAAAATAAAGTCCAAAATACTAAAAAGATGTCAGCTTTTAACCCATTAATCCAAGTGATGGAGTCCAGCTGTCAGTCTTATATCCAAGCAGCCGTCAGAAAGAAGAATGAGCTCCTATGCCCAGTGAAATGTAATCAGGTCAATCTCTCTGCAAGGAAATTCCTAGCACATCGCATTTTACTGTATTCTTAGTGTGGGCTCCTCAAAAGTACCAAGAAGTAGGAGTGGAAAGAGGATGAAGTCGTTGCCACAGCGTTCGCCATTTCTTCTTGACATAACGATGTTCCATGAAGAGCCATCAGTCTGGTCTTGTTTCTCAGCTTTTCATTTCCACTCACCAAGACCAGGCGCTGAGGCATTTATGTCTGTAGCTAAAGCCACATTTTCTGAGCGCAAGGGATAACCTCGGTCCCTTGCAACTGCAGCCCTCCTGATTTCTGACGCTGCACTAATAAGGATCATGGTTTTCCTTCTGCACTGCACTATGTTTTTATTCAGGGTGATGTAAGGGGACTGCAGCTAAGGTTAAACTCTCCAGATAATTTTGTTGGTATGTTTTATCAGTTTCTGGGCAGGAAACTCCTTTTCGACTACATTTCCAGCTGAGAATAGAAAGTGAAAAGGGCAGAAAGACTGATGCGAGATAGAGCGGTCCTTTTTCCAGTGGAGATGGAGGATTTACCTCACAGTTTGAGAACAAATTAGAAACTGACAATGTGTCAACAAAGAATTACTTGCTTTGTCTCAGCTAATGTTTCGGAGAGGTTATCTATATCCATGCAGCAACACCGCAAACAAGCAGCAGGTTGCTGACAACTGATGTAAATAGCTACAATTCCTCTACTCTCAGGGTCATACATTACTAGCATCATTTTCTTCTTTCCATATCAAGCAGTTGGTGGTGATAGTGATTTGTAGCACATCTATACAAATGAATTCCCAGTCAACAGAGACATAAAGTAGATTTTTTTGTCTGATTTCAGGTCTCGCTCCATCAGCAAGTACTCATGGTCTGGAAAGACTCCAGCAATTTATTTTTACCTTCTGAGGGCAAGATGGGAAGTGAAAATGCAAGACATGGGTAGGTAGAAGCTTGTTTAGATTAAACCTTCAGTTCTTTTGCTTTTCCACCTTGTATATAAGAACACAGCATAATCAAGACTTACATTACTTTCCAGGCAACCAGCAACAAGAAAATAGAGTGGCATTGACTCTGCATGTGATTAGTGCTAAGTCTTTCTCATTAAGCTCTCTTTAATATTTAAGGTGATGATGACTACAATTTGGAATAAGATTCCCTCTTGAGTTTTTACCCCTGTGAGCCTTTTTTGCTAATGCCACTGCTAAAAATCCAGAACTGACCAATCAAATCCAGACTCACCTCCAGACAAAACCGTCCTTATGCACCTTTGTAACATCACAGCCCTAACACCCACAGACAAATATATTCCATGCCAGACTCTGCCAGTTTTAAAGACCAATTAGCCACAGACACACATCCAGTGATGACACTCTTAAGCGGGCTATTTTCAGAAGAGAAAGTGTGGGGCTGAAGTTCAGGCTGAACACCATATCGTGAAGGAGAGCAACCTGTGAGCGGAGGACCATGTGGAAACACTGAGGCTTGGAGGCTTCCCTCCAGCAGTGCCGCTTGTTGTCCCACGGTAGCTGAAGCAGCAGTCCTTGGGCCTGCCCACTGTGCAGTCCAACATGTGCCTGCACAGCTCATTCCTCCTTCTACCCCTTCCCCATCCACCTGGTTCCTCAAAACGGTCTTTTTGCATCACCTTAGCGCAGCCGGCAGTATTTGGGAAGGGAAGTGGCTACAAGTCCTTAGCAGTCCACTGCCGTTTCTTCGCCGCTCTGAATCAGTTTTTGCCTGTTAAGGCTCAAATCACAAAAGCCATCTGCATCTGAGGTGGTTTGTGCAGGAGCGTGCATGATAAATGTGTTACATATGGGTTGGCTGCTGGAGACCGAAGTGGTCTAATCTTGGGGGATTTTTGAAGCGCTCACTTTAAAAGTTTGTGCTGTCACAGTGTGAGAGTCCTTCTCCCGTACAACACATACATAAACTACTAAGAATGAAATTCTCCCCTAAAAAGTGAGAGGTTTAAATGTGGAGTCTAAATTCAGTCATCAAAGTGTGAAAGGTTAAAAGTTCTGCTTTCAGTACCAATTTCAGCACAGCCTTACCTTTGGAGCTGTCTGAACACCTGGATTGTTTTCCAGTGTATTTGATTCTCCAGAATAAAAGTGGTCTGCAAAGGAGGCTTAAGAGCAAATAAACTGAAAGAAAAGCTAGTCACAGTGGTCAGATTGTCAGTCACGGAGGTTACATCTGTCTCTCTCTGTGCAAAGAATGGGTATGGCAGGAGCAGACAGAGGGCAAATTTACCCCCTGGTACCTCACCAATCTACCGGCGCTCAGAGTAGAAGTAACTGCCTCTAGAGATGATGGGGTGTTTCAGCCTCGGTTTATTTGTTCCTTGGCCTCTGCTGAGGTTAAAACTGTGCCAGCTGCTGATAACTCTAATGGTGTTTTTCTGATATGGAAACCTATTCACCAGAGATCATAACGGGAGTATCAGTGTTTAATACAAGTCCTTCACGGCTATCAGATATTAATGGCCTTTAGTCTGTACTGACCTCACAGGCCAGAGCAAAGCCAAGAATTCAGAGAGAGAAAGAGAAGGACGATGGCTGCCTTATTTCAATAGTACAGAAGGAGAGGTGACAGATTTGAAAAGGAATTCTGTAAACCTTTACCTCTTTGAGGTCATTAAGGGAAAAGCCATTCACTTGCTTTAAAATAGAGGGGAAAATCAAAACCACACACAAAAATACTGTGCAGTAGATGAACCCATGTGCCTTGGGAGGAACACAATTTAGACTCAGAAGCATCATTGTACTTCTCACAATTACATTTGTTCACCTGCTTCTTAAGTGTACACTTGTGGCTTGTTAACAAAATGGGATGGTTTGCTATACCGAGGCTCCTAGGTGCAAAGTTAGAGCTCGCCTTGTATTGTTGTCCTCCTGTTGTACTGCGTGGCAGGTTTTTGAGTTTTTCTTCCAGTTTTTAATGTGTCTTCTTTGTGTTCTTTGCAATTACGGAAGTAGAATCTCTCGAGCCTATTTTGTTCTTCAAATCAACATGGCAAAAATACCGATGCAGGTAATGAGGCACAGGTGTGCCTTGTCGGCACTCCATAAAGAATTCTTTACTGGGGAATCAGCCCAAAGTTACTCAGTGCATTTCTGTAATTGTGCTACATTAGGCAAATTCACTATATTGAATAGCCCACATGGTCACATTTCCACCTGAGTGGGGTGACACTAGGTTGTACACTTGGGTTGGAATAAGTAATAGGCAAGAAAAAATGATGAGTTTAAGTAGACTTCCTAAAGAGAACTTTTCTGCTTTTTTCACTCTTGTTTAATCATGACTATTTATTTCCAATTTTACTTCAAAGTAGAAAAAAAAAAATAGTGACAGAATTTTCTACTATCGTCATTCAGGTCAATGAGCGGTTGGTGTCATTTCTTCATTCTTTTGACCTTTCTTCTCCTTATCCCTTCTTTTTATAGTACAGTATTAATGTGTGTGAGACACTGCTCCAGCTCCAGACGGTCGTTTTTCAAATAACTCCTTCGTGTATCAGATCCTTGATCTGTAATTTTTTGGATCAAATGGTCTGATTGCTCCTCTATGCGTTTGTAACTTCATCCAAAGCATTGTGAGACTCTGCCACCTTTTCGATCAAATCCTCAGAAGACATTACTGAACATTTATTGCCCAAAATAACTGATAACAGTTTTACTTTCTCTGTGTTTTTTTTTTTCTCCTTTAAACTCTGTTTCTCAGAATAAATGTTTGAGTCCTCCATTTGTTAACTTTTTACTGCCCCGTGCTCATTTATTTCTACTTATATAGATGAGGGGGGATTATTATCATTTTCCTTGTAGCAATTGGTTGACACAATTTAAGCATTATGAGACTCTTCCTTTATTATTTCCATCGTAAAAGCACCTTCATGGCATTAAGCCTACCTGTCAAAGTGCAAAAAAAGTCGTCATTCAAACTGGAGATTACTGTCCAGAAGGTTGGCTAAAAAAATGAGTGTCCTGTGTATCAAAGCTCTTCAAGATCAACAACTGATGACTTCTCACAGATCATTTCTTGAAAGGCTAATAATTTTTAGTGTCTGTCATACAAAATTGACCACTCAGTTGTGATGACTTTCTTTTACCAGAGACTGCAAGTCCAGTTGTACCATCTGTAAGGATGTTTTATTAAGACCACAGGTCCAGTTGCATCATTTGTAGAGGCTGTTTAATTAAGACTGCGGAATTTTTTGCTCCAAAACAATACAACAGTGTGAAGCCCCTTGGGGAGCAGAGTTGTAGAGCAACGAAATATTGTACGTAAAGGTGGAATGCAATGATCTGTAAAATTTTATAAGAATCACTTTATCCTCCTTCACGTTTCAATTCAATCCCCTGTTCTTGTGTCAGACTGTGTTAGAAATACTCCTTTTCTGTATGAAATCACTGACTCCCTATTCTCTCATCACAGCCCTCTTCCCACTTCTTTGAATCTGGTTAGCTAATCATAATGCGTATGAAAGCAACACCTTTGAGGAAAGCATATAACTGCTGATTATACTATTTATTTCCTTTTAATGTGTCAATAAAAAGGTAATTACATTTCATTTGTTTTTAGAGTTACAATTGACTTGGAGGAAAAAATTTGCCTGCCGGATCCAAAACTCAGAGATAAAAGCAAAAATAAAAACAATAAACTTGCCATTTTCTTCAAGACAGAAGACTTTACTACTAAAAAATCAATTAAAAGATTCTTTGAAATAATTATTTTCAAAGAAAAATGACCATAACTTCTAAAAGGCGATGTTCCAATAAATAGTCAGGTACTGGAGAATTATATTCATGTCAGTTATGGTAAAATGAATGACAGGAATAGATTTGAAACCCCTTTGTTATTGATGCTAAATCTCAAGTCAGTTGAAATCGTGTTTTTTGTATTGCCACCTTTTGTGTTCTCTCAACTTTTCTCGCACTTTTCCAATGAAACTACTGTGGAAAACACCAAACCACAGGAAAAAGCCCAACAACTTTCTGATGACAACATCTGCTGAGTTTCTATTCGGTGACCCTTACCAGCCTGCTTACACGGGTGATAAGATCATTTAGTGGAAACTATATCAGTCGTAAAATTTGCCCTCGCTGGTGTCAAATGCAAAGCCACGTTGACTGAGTCTGGGATATACTGGGCAGCTTATGTGCACTCTTTATCAATATGATAGCTCTTGTATAAAACAGCTTTTATCACCTGTATAACTTCATTAACTCCAACTGAGCCACGTCTTATTGACACCAGTGTAAGTGTGGATCCGAATGGATCCTGAGAACATTGTTTCCGAGGTCGCATGAACAGTCTGAGGTCAATGGCAGCTTTTCTCTTCATCTTGTTGATAGCCTTTTTCTTCCGGTAGCTCTTAATTTTATCTTAACAACACACAGCGATCCGTGCGCTGCCACAAAATATTTTGTGTTTGTTTCTGACAGTCTTCCTCTACTCTGTCCCTTGGATGAGGAAGCGAGTTCTAAAACGCTTGCGCCTGCTACAGCGATGAAGTCTCGTGGTGCCGTTCACTGTGGCAGGCAAGCACATTCTGCTCACAGTTGAGAAAGTTTGCGATTCTGCATCCTGGAAGTAGGTTGCCTGTAGGCAGTTTCGTGCATTTTACTGCAGTGTTCGGTGACGGCTACTGAGGGCTGACTGTTTCCTCAGAAATAAGAACTCTCTCTGTGAACGCTGACTCTCAGGGAGCAATATGCAATCGTTTAGGCTGAATAATCCAGGCTCTGGAAGATTCCCCAGTTATTTTTTTACATTATTACTGACTCATTTCTATGGACCAAGTTTTGAAGCCATCTGTCACTTTAATTTAACACGAACTGTAGCCTCCTAAGAAAGGCTCTGGAGCATCTTTTTGTTAGTAGTGGTAGATGAAACCGTGTGGCATTAATGGCATACATTCAAATATTAGTTTCGTCGAGAAATCTGCCAAAACTTAACATCTGTGCTTTAATTCATGCATGAAGTACAGAATCTGCAAATCTCCCTCCTCCAAAAGTTCTTTGAAATCAAGCGATTCAAAGCAAACTCGAAGAAGAAGGATACACAGCATTTCACAAGGACAATGAAGAACTATAAATTAAGGGGGAAACATGCCTACGCCATATTTCATGGTTGTATGTGTCTGTCTGTCCAGCACTGGTGGAGAAAACGCAAACACATGAGTGAGTGAGCTTCAGAGTGGCACTTTTTGACAGAGCTACATGCTATGAATGGAGTCAATCAAGTGGGGAGTGAAAAATTCATTTTCTGACAGGGGTGTCAGGAGAATCATCAGGCGCTGATGACAACAAATCCATAGCTGGAGAAAAAACTGACAGGGTGGAAAACAAGAGACTGTAATACTGATCCTTCCTTTTCAGCTGTCCAGAACATAATTTCACAGCAATTATTGCCTCAGCTGGTTTTACTAACAGCAGGCCTTAGATGCTGCTCTTGTTACAGGGCACGATGTACAAGAAATTAAACAAAAGTGGAGAAAAATGCTGTGTCATGGAAAGGAAATATTATTTCTCCCACTGTAAGCTTTGAAGAGGATGAGGTCAGCAGATGAGGATGCTGTAGATTTCAGAAGAATCTGAGGAGTGTTATTGACCTATCGTGAGGTTAACTCCACAGAACCTATAGGTTAGTAAATCCTCCCTCTTTTTGATAGGTATGGGATTTCTGATTTACATAGCTGTTATGCTCAGGTTTAATAAAGTGAGCCACAAAAGCAAGGCTAAGCTTACAACAAAGGGATAAAGGGATGAAGATGTTTTAAAGCAGTAACTTTTTGTTGTTTGTTGTTCACATGTTAAGTGCACTCTGCGGACTAGAGTGACGAGGGTCCCATTTCCAACACAGCATGGAGTGGGTGATCTCGTCAACTGTAAAATGAAGCCATAAGAGCACAGCATGAAAATGTATTAGCAACAGTTAGATAAGGGAGACCTCAGCAAGGCGTACACACTTTCAATTGGTGAAATAATGCTTGTACAAATTGTTTTTGGTACATTAAGTACCTTTCACAGCCAAAATTAAAAAAAAAAAAAAACAACAAGAAAAAAAGTAGACAAAAATAAATAAATAAATAGGGACACAGAATTGCACATACAAAAGCCAGAACTGTTTTTTTTTTTTTCCTCTCACAAAGTAATTTCATGCAGAATTTTTTTATTGAAATTGTTTCCCAAGTTGACAGATCTTGTGTACAATGATAAATGACAAAGTGCTATGCAGCTGTCAGCCTGTGCTCAGGGAAATTGCACAAAAACTCCCCAATAATAATAATAAATATGCGTTTCTCCAAACAGAAGGTATTTTAAGCTAGTAAGCACAGTGGTGTAGTAAAGTAGTATTAAACAGCAGTGAGGTGAAGCTGAGAAAAGATTTATATATTTGTACTAATCTAGCAGCTCTTTACTGGCTATGACATGCTGACAAGGAAACAAGGGTTATGAAAAATGATCTGACACTGTGCTGCTAAATCTATGAATTTCAAAGTGCGGAATAGTCTGTGGCTTGCCAGGATTGAATGCCTGAGTTATTTCAATGATTGTTACAGGAAAACCAGGACTGTGATAACAAACTGTAAATGCGTTAATAACATAAGGAAGCCAGTTAAGTGAAGTGACACAGATGACAGTAGCATGTCTTTCTGGAAAGTTATAGAATCTGAAACAGAAGATTAAAGGTGCTCAGTCAATTTAAAACACATTTAAAAAGCAGCCCTCTCTGTTACGAAGAGTGGTCACACAAAATTGCCAGAAGAATGCTGAAGAGCACGTGGTACAAGCCATGAGCCAGATTCTAAAATCGGTTGAACACCTGTAGTTAAGAGGACTTCTAGACTGTAACACAGACCGGGTGTCTGAATTAAGACTCTCCATACATTTTCAAGTGGGCCTCAAATATTTCAACCTCAATTCAGCGCTTCACTGAACGAAACACAGAGTGTGTTTTAATGAAACACAACGCTGTTGTCTCATATATGTTGTTGAGGAGGGGCTGACAGTCTCTGCTGTGGAATGTTATTTATTCCATATAGCAGACAATTTTGATAGTCTTCATTTTCTTTTCTACTGACAGTTTTGAGTACCTGAAAATGCGATTGGGTTTCATTGTTCTTTGACTTCTGTAGGAACTAAAAATATTTCTCAGCATCAAGTTACTTGTCTGCAGGTATTTTTTGAGATTGATATTAAACTCAGCTAAGACACTCTTCAAGTTCGGCATAGTGTGAAATAAAGCATATGTCACCTGCAAGTATGGCTGCAGCTTTCGAAGAGTCAGGGTCAGAAAGTCTCAGAAAGAGCCTAGTTAAATTTTGCAGTCACATTAATACTCCACAGGGTTTTACTGCAGACTGGAGCTTCCTTTTTCCCCCCAAGTTTTAAAAAATAAATTCATTTTCAGAGATTTTCCTGACAAATTATATCTTGTTAATTAACAGTGCGTAAGAGTTTATCTACTACACAAGCTGTTGATCAAAATGGATTAGAAACAATTTATTTTTTTTTTAATTGGGAAATCAGTGTTTAAAAATCTTTCAACAAAAAATGGTTTACCCCAATGACAGCCTCATTTTTTCTCCCAGTCATTTACTCCTTGGGGTTTTAAGGATACTCCAGTGACCTGCTGATTCGCATTTTGTCTCAGAGAGGATAGATGTCTTGGCAACAAAACTCATTGGTTTTGTGAGGTGACATGGCCAGCACCTGCTTAGCCATTGTGGCCCCAGCCATTACGGCATAGTAACACTTTAGAACATTTACAGGTGAAATAAATATATAACCTTAGATAAGGACAAGGGAAGGGAAGGGAAGGGAAGGGAAGGGAAGGGAAGGGAAGGGAAGGGAAGGGAAGGGAAGGGAAGGGAAGGGAAGGGAAGGGAAGGGAAGGGAAGGGAAGGGAAGGGAAGGGAAGGGAAGGGAAGGGAAGGGAAGGGAAGGGAAGGGAAGGGAAGGGAAGGGAAGGGAAGGGAAGGGAAGGGAAGGGAAGGGAAGGGAAGGGAAGGGAAGGGAAGGGAAGGGAAGGGAAGGGAAGGGAAGGGAAGGGAAGGGAAGGGAAGGGAAGGGAAGGGAAGGGAAGGGAAGGGAAGGGAAGGGAAGGGAAGGGAAGGGAAGGGAAGGGAAGGGAAGGGAAGGGAAGGGAAGGGAAGGGAAGGGAAGGGAAGGGAAGGGAAGGGAAGGGAAGGGAAGGGAAGGGAAAGGAAGGGAAGGGAAGGGAAAGGAAGGGAAAGGAAGGGAAAGGAAGTAACAGGACAGAAAACTGGATAAAATAAATATGGAAAAACAGGAATGCAATGTATCTGTTACTGTAGATAACCCAGTTATTCCAGACAGGAGCTGTGATTGGTATTCTCATCACTGGAGAGCTGACATAAATGGCTACATTAACTTTCTAGAGTCAGTCAGTCATCTTTGTTAACAATGTGTGAAACCATGTCCTAATGTATGAATTTGCATACATCAAAATTACAAATGAAAGTTTTACCAACATTGTACTTCCCTTTTGCTTATTTCTTTCACTGATATCTTTTGATAAACAGGGAAGGGTCATATATCTTCATACCTGCATGAATTTTAATGAGCTTTTCTTTCTATTTTTTTTTTTTTTTTTTTGTAATTGTAATGGGATACAAAGAGAGAGAAACTGAAAAAAAACGTGTTTAACCTGTTATGGCAACTAATAACTCATAACATGGCTTGGATGAGTTATGTGCCTTTTTTAACAGATTTGTGGGGCTCCTGAAATCTTATTTGCATGTCACTCGGTCCTCCCTAGATTATTAAATGCTACTGATTTCTGGGTGAACCACAAAGAACTGAATTTTAGACTCAAACCAGTAACAAACTTTAGGCTAAAACACGGGGTATATTCATGAAACATATCTAGGATGAGACTACACCCACTAAAAACAACAGGAACTTTTTTTCTTGAAATAATTAGAGCCAGGACTTCACTCCCAGACAAAACCAGTATTTTTTTAACAGTTCTGAAAATTATCCCAGAAGCCTAATTTGGGTAGTAGTCCTTCACTTCTGAATTCTCACAGTTCAGCCATCGTTACAGATAAGGCCTTGCTGTTACATGTGAGACGCATGCGTGTGATTGCAGCAGTCCCTAGATCCAGGTAACCATGGCCTAAAGTGAATGGAATTCCTTCTGAGAGGAATGATTATTTTCTTTTGCAGATGGAGATAAAAGCCATATATCCAGCTCACTAAAATATCAACCTTGTATAACTCTGACATTAAAAACCTAACTGAAAGAGCAGAGAGTAGATGCCCGCAGGAGAAGACAGACATGAAACTATGCTGCACATTCATGTTCCCTTCTTAAAACTGTTGTATCCTGTGACTCGTCTTAGTTCTTCCTGCATCTGAGTCCATGTACCAGCAAATTAGTTACAGCACCGGACTTTGTTCACTTGTGCATACCGACAGACTGTGAAGAGCGAGCACAAATGCCCATCCTCTTTCTTTGGATCGCTCAAGCAATTTGATCTGGTTTTCCTGATTGCTGGCTCACAGTGCTAAGCACAGGAAAAAATAAATACAAAATTAAAAAAAATCTTAATTTTAAAAGTCCAAGGATAAAGGCAATCCTGAAATGTACAAAATAAAGCTGGGGGGTTTTATCAGTCTTCATGTGGTCCTGACTTAATTGGGAAGTCCGTGATTTTTACTTAAACTCAAAGAAGAGGATAAACCTCTTTTTATTCCCTCAAAGTCTAAGCTGTTTCACTTCCTGTTCATGTAGATTCCTCTGTAAGCTCACATGAGATCTGTCTTTCAGTCAGAATGAGATTCCCTCCTCTCACTCTTTTACTGGGTAGTTAACCATTTTCCTTCTTGAGCTAACGTGGGGAAGGTGCAACGTTTACTTTCTCACTTTGTTTGAATCATTGTTTGTCAATAAAACCACTTTCTAAACCAAGGGCCACAGTCTAATGAAAAGCAGCTCCACAATCCTG
This sequence comes from Leptosomus discolor, assembly GCF_034619465.1. NCBI lineage: Eukaryota > Metazoa > Chordata > Aves > Leptosomiformes > Leptosomidae > Leptosomus > Leptosomus discolor. The sequence continues at coordinate 20,940,380 of NC_141403.1, forward strand.
AAGTATGGGTTGGCAAAGTAGAACTTAGTATTACCTCACATGGACCAGAGCCTTCGGTGAAATTCTGCTGGTTTTAAAGAATGCCAAACCCTATTTCCTGGATAAATGGAGTTCATAGCACCAAGGAGTTAATTTGTGTTCATTCTCAAGCATAGGATGTGGCTGTGAGGAAGATAGGAAATGTGTTGATTTTCTTTTAATTGTTCATTCCAAAAGTTATCTCCACTATCGACTACTGGGATTTTTTCCTAAGTCCTTCACCATGACAAAATCTTTTAAATAGATGGAAGAGACAATGTCCATCTATTCTTTCAGAGGATTAATCTCTACTGCTTTGCAGTATACAAACCAGTGCAATGGCCTTACTTCACTGACTACAGAGTAAAGCCTACCTTTATGTCAAGCAGACCGTTTCAGATAGAGTCTGTGATTAAGAAATTCAAAGACAAGTTAGTCCTGAAATTAACAATCCACTATAATGAGGTAAGCGAACAGATTTGGTCTTTTTTATTCTGATCTCTCATTTTCCACTTTCTTCTTGTCCCTTCTGGCAAGAGCCCTGGAACAAGAGGGAAATGGGGAGTGTCAGTGGCTCCCCATGAACATAGTGCTCCCACTTTTAATTCCAAAGGAACATCCCCCTTGAGACCAAGTCTATCACTTCTTGATACATCATGGCCAAGTCTCTAGTGTCTGGATCAGTGATAGCCCCACAGGCAGGGTCTTCTGCATGACTGTGTGATGCTGAAATAGCAGCATTTGACAAATTTAAAACTTGCTGTTTGTGCAGTCACTAAAAACTGCACCATTAGCCGGTTTTTCAGATTGCATGAGTGCAGATCATTAAGTGTTATTACAGTATTAATTATTAGAAATGTCCTGTACTAGCCAAATTAAATTGGGATAGTCAACGACCTGCAAGTTCCCAATACCACGGATAATTTAGCAAGATATCTGCCACACTGTGGAAGGTATCTTCACATGTCAGTCACATTATTTCACACTAAATATCAATTTAAGATTTTTCTTTAAAAGTTCAGAGAATGGCTTATATTTGGTACAACAGTTAAGAGATCTAAGCAAACAATAAAAACACACTTGTGTAAGGATTACATCTTCTGAAAGACAAGAGTTAAAAATCTATAAATAATTTGATGCCCTCATACAGCATGTGTATTTCATTTTAATTAATGCTTTACACTGTTGTGTACATCCTGACTGCTGTCATGGTTTGATGTGATTTCTGTGGCTATTGATCTATATTGAACTGATAAGGAGATTGAGATTTAAAAAAACAAAAATAACATATTTTACCTGTTATTGACTGAATATCTATGAGAAGAACAGTCACTAGATACTTTCCATTGTCCAGAGTAGAACGTTTTTCAAAATTTTTTCTACAGCACTTGCAATACCTCCAGCCAGGCAGATCTTAGGTCTCCTGTTGACCTCTCTGCATCCATCTGGCTGAAAACAGTGTATTACTGCCGCTGTACTGTAGTTATGCCTGACAAATACTGCTTGGCAGTCTCAGATTCCAATCAAGCTGGGTTTGGTTAGTGGGACTTTCCTTTCATTGAATATAAATGTTTGTGTACAGTGACTGTCCAAGCACTGTGACACATTCAGCATGTGTTCAAGTTTTCAATTAAAGCTTGTCTTTAGCCATTTGAAGGTGTTCTTGCTTGGAAATGAAGCTCCGAAACAAAGGGAGAAAAGCAGATGTATGAAAAGAAATGAACATCTGTCATCAGCTAAACCTCTCCTAAATCAGGGCAGTGGCTGATACAGTTCTGCTTGCTATTGCAGGGAATGTCGAGTCAAAAAGTTGACACAGAGGGACATGTACAATAAAAAAGTAAAAGCAAAAAAGTAAAAGAGAGCATCCTATTATCTACTCACTGTTACCTCACTTTCTTCCTATTAAGGGGTATCTGTAGCTGTGCCTACACTTGCGGAACCAACTCTCTAAATAGCATGTTCACCCTTCCTTGGTGGAGCCATTACTACAGTTGTGTTTACTTACCTGTTATCATCAAGAGCAAAGCTGGACTTTGAAGCTGGACTCTGTCAGCATTAATGATTCTCTTCGATACCTCCTGCGGTACATGGCTGCTTTTCCTGCCCCAGAGCCTGTGGCGCCACGCGCTGCCATTTCATTAACATCGCTGTTAACTGTTGTCCAGGAGGCCTTTGATTTTAAAAGATTCCCAAACAAAATTACATTTTTAAAACTTTCTACGCTATTTGCTGGAAGAGCCACCAGTTTCTTTGAAATGAAGGCAGAAAAGGCATTGCGCTCTCAGTTTGGTTACTTACTGGCAATGCAAGTTGATTCAGTGGCCTCAGAAGAAAAGACTGGAAGTGAGAAAGCAATAGGAATTGAGTGAAAGCCCCTTTTTTATGCAGTCCCACCCACTTATTCCATCTCGCTTACCACTGCACTGACAGTTTTAGTATCTTGAGTTTGCCTTGAAGTTGTAATGTATTCTGGATGGCTGGCATTGGAGATGGATCTTTAGCTTTGACAAGCTCTACCAGGGCTATCAGCTGAGCCACTGAAGTGTTGAACTGCCTGCTGAACGTCATACGGCAGCTATAGATCATGTATTCCTTCTCTTTCCTTACACATCAAACACTCATGATGGATAAGAACCTTTGTAGTTTTGTGGTGTGTTGAAACATAAAGACGCTACATAACAGGGTTTTCAGTAGTATCCATCCAGTACTTGAGCACTTCAGAGACCAGTTATGAGCTTCATAGATTATTTTGCTCTTTTTTTCATCTTCTGCTTCGGCAAAAGAAGGTTTTTAATACGATTGCCTCTATAAATCTTTCAACTAGAGTCATAAAACTTTATGATAGGGTAGCTTTTTCATATCTGGCCAGATTTGCTTGATGACAACTTAGAGAAAGCGTCTGAACGGTTTTATTTAGCTGGCAAACTCCCATCAGAGACACAGTGAAAGGTAAGGTGACAGATTCACTCAGGAAGAGAAAAGGACATGTTTATTTACTTCATTCAATTTATTATGCTTCTATTCCTTTGCATTGTTTCCATAAGATATAAACTTCCTAAGGATGAGAAAGGAAATATAAAACAAAAGAACTCAATACTTATCTAACAATGTCCAGATATCAGCAGACATGGGGGAAAAATAGTTTCGTCTGTGTTCTTTTTAAATCCAGCCATATCAGCTTCGCAGGCTGAGCTTTACCACACTCAGAAACCAAACACTGAGCAGACAAATCAGCACGCTGGCCCGGGGGAAGTGCAGCCCCACCGCTTAGTGGAATTCGGGAGTCAGAGATGTCCACTTCTGGGGAGAGGCACCAGATAGTTTAGATGTTACATTATTTAGCTGTCCCTACGAGGCCTTTAATCAGTGAATCAGCGAAGTTCACAGAAACAGTGCATTCCCCAAGAAACCAGATTAATCAGTCGAGGTTCTGTCTAAAATGCAGTATATTAGTTACTCTGGAACTTACTTACTTTAAAAGCTTGTGGCCAAATATGGCACAGAAAATGGGTTTCGTTTTGCCTACCCAGTAAATAATTAGAAAGGTTCCCACAGAGACCGTTCTCTCTAAATAATCTTACTTTTTAAATTGGCTGTTATAAAGGCGTTAATATAGTCTGATAAATTTAAGTCAAATCCAGTAATTTTCATTCACTTAGCAACTATGAAAGAGTAGAGAAGCAACCTGAAGTGAACAAAGGGTCAAGCAGCAGGAAATTTATGCTATGAACACCAATTCACACCTGTTAACTACAGTGACTAGGCAGCAGACAACACCAAGCATATCATTTAAATGGACTTTTCACAACTAGGTGTGCCATTAATTCACTGATTGGGGTCATTGAATCTGTTCCCTAGCAATTGTCCCAATTAAGCAGCCGTGCTATTTATCAGGGTGCTTATTAAGTTGATTTGTGAGTGTGTTTGTGTACCTTTACTTTAAACTTATATATACAATAAACAGCTGTTTCTAAAAAAAGTGTATTCCCACTAGTAAAAAATAAATAAAGAGCCACACGTGAGTGTGTTAATAATGCAGGGTAATAACCTCAGCAGAGAAAATGAGAAAAAAGAAACAAAGAGCCATTAAGTACGAATAAATCATTGGGCACCAGGAATACATAATGCAGAATTTAAAGAGATGTTTGACCACAAAAGTACCTCCAAATTTTGATTTTTGGCATTATTTGCCAAAACTCTGTCTGTCTGTGAAGCTTAATTATGGATTTGATTTTCATCAGTGTCAAATGCTGATTAAAATGGAGTTGAAAAGGGGCACAAATGAATGACTGCCTGCTGTGCATGGGGTTATGTTCAATCATTGAGGATGCTTATAAGGGATCAATGAACAGGAACTCATTATATCCTGGCCAAAACTAGCCATAAGCCTGGGAAAGATGCTTATCTGCAGTCCAGCTAGGTCTACGAGGGTTAAATTATATATTGTTTTTACTGTTGTTTCATTTCACAAAACTGCAAAAGTCCAGGCAACATTTTGTCAGAAAAAAACAATAAAGAATATGAAAAGCCCATCTTCACAGAACATTGGACATTGCAAAACAACCTACAGCTATTATCGGATATATCAAAACTGACAAGTAAAACTTTGGCTGTTGATTGAACAATATTTCACATGGACAGCACAAGCTCGTCCACATTCACTTTTAAATGGAGCTGCTTATCCTGGAGAACTATGGGTAGGAAGTTTATGAGCTTAATTGAATTGGTGGTATTTGGATGATTGAAAAAAATTGGTGACATTGCAAAACTGGCCGTTAGATTTTCAAGAGCAAAGCACCTCTGCTGCTCAACACTGAGCTCCAGGAGAGGCAGCGGATTTCAAGAGATACTAATCCTGATCACAGGCCTTTTCAAGGCACTCAGTAATGGTTTATGGATCAATTGTTAATGTATTTGCAATTCATTTTCTTGTGCCTAAAAGAAAAAAATAGGGCCCCGAATGCTAAATCTTAATGGATTGACACTTACATTAGTTCCCATGTCCTAATAGAGCCTCATTTTTTCAAGGAAACATTTTGTCTTTTTTGACACCCAGCTGCAATCCAGTCATCCCCCAACCCCTGTCACATCCCTGTGCCTCTTTCTTATAAGTCTTAAAGTCCTGTATCATTACATCTCTAATTGTATGGCAATCCTTTTTTTTAAAAAAAGAGTTAAACTCCTTTGAAAAGCAATTTTATTCTTATGTAGTCTACCGAAAGGAAAATAGGAAAGAGATGAGAGAAGAGGCTAATGAAAAATAGTGTGTAAACGTCTGTTATCGTACAGATATGTGCTAGCTATTAGCTTAAGCGTGAGCTTTCTGCTTACATTCATGGACTCTGCAGTAAAGAAAAAATTAGCACATTCTGTTGTATACATCCAGTGTTGTTAACTGTCTACCTGAAAGTGCATCAAATGCCTTGTCCCAGGAGGCAGCTCTCCTGAAGAGAGTGAGCAGGGGGGGAGGGACGTGTCATCGTAGGCATTACAGAGCTCTGGAATGACACTGGGGTCCATTGAGACTCCTGCACTGACATCCACCACAAGTGCTTGTTTTTCTGCAAGGTATCGTACTGAAATATTACAGTTGCTGTTATTGGCTGGGAGAAAAAGAGGGATCTTCTCAAGGCGTTTGCGTGTAACACTAATCAGTCATTTTCCAGTTGGGAGCAACTGGCTATTCCATTGTAAAGATACTATAAAATCCCATTTTTAGCATGCAAATGTATACAGCCCTCCCCCCCCCCCCCCCCCCCCCCCCCCCCGCCCCAAGGAAACAATTACTCTGAAATTCATCTATCATGTCCCAGACTTCAGCAGCGTTCCACTGTGGATATGGGAAGTAGCTGGAAAGTCTTTGACAGCAAAGAAGTGTGGGACAGTCACGCTGTGCTAGCCACGCCACAAGTTCAGTATGCAAGGATCGGAAAAGGAATTAGCACTACAAAAACCAGTTTTCATTTTGGATACCATTGCATTTTCTTAGCTGACATAAGCTGGAGTCAAGTACTGCTGCTGGATTCTTAAGACTGAAAAAAGCAACAGGAGTCAGAGTCCTATATTTTTCAATATGGAGCAAGATTCCTTCAGCAGAGCTGTGGTGGTGTCTAATCAAACTAACAAAAACTACACCGTGAATTTCTTTTGGTCTCTCCTTCACTAGGTGTTCTGTTTTGTTTTCCATGCGGCATACTCGTAAATATTTAATAGTTTAAAATTAATTTGAAAAGCTTATAAATAGACATTGATTTATTACTGGCTCTAGATGTGGATTCAAGGAT